>NC_092211.1:87201694-87216341 GCF_043381705.1 Parasteatoda tepidariorum
ACCTGAGCCCGAACTGATGGAGGTTGCGAAAGCCACCGAATCCACCAGCGAGGAATCCTACTGATCCTGAAGCAATGGACGAGGCGAAAGCCTCTGAAACTGCAACAAAAATCAATCCTGTATCCAATAGACCGGAAAAAAAGAGGAAAAAGAAGAAGAGAAAGCGCTCCGACCCTACTTCTACATCCCTCCCGATTCCAGATGTACCCGAGCCCATGAAAGAAACCATCACTGATGCTAAACCAGCTCCTATCTTAAGGAATAGAAAGTTTCTTATACGTGGCCTCCCAAAAGACTTTGATACAACTCTTATTTCTCGAGAAATTGAGAAACTTAGCATCGATATCATCAAAATAGTGCAGTTCAAGAAATGGGTGGGCGGGGCCTGTAGGCTCCTCCCCCTATTCCTAGTGATAATCAAAGATTCGACAAATCAGCATCGTGTATTCCACATCGAGCAGATTGAGAAGTTCCCCGCAGTGGCGTGCCAGCCGGGGGGGCAGAGGGGGCAGTCGCCCCCTCTGAAATTTTAGTGAGGGGGCAAACAATATATTTCGCCCCTCCTGAAATTTAAACATTCGAGAAAATAAAATCAAGTAAAATTCCGAGTAAAAAATAGTCAAAAAGTAAAATTTTAGAAAAAAGTAACTTTTTAGTTGAACTTTGTAGCTCATTTCCAAGTAAAAAACCTAATTTTCCGCTGAAATTAAAGTAAGAGGTTATAATAAATATGAAGGCAAGAAATAAATTTAGGTAAAATTGATAATTTTAGGAAAAAAAAAGTTTTTTTTTTCAATTTTGAAACTATTTTTTAAAAAGAAAACCTTATTGTCTTCTGAAATTTAATAAAAGGGCCTATATTGCGTTTCGCCCCTTCTGAAATTTAGACATTCACAAAAATAAAGTCAATTTAAATTAGTAAACTTAAAGGAAGAAAAAAACTTTTTTCAACTTTGAAGCGATTTTCTAAGAAAAAAACTTTATTTAATTCTGAAATTTAAATGAAGGGTGAGTAATGTACTTCGCCCCTCTTGGAANGAAAATATGACCGCTCCATCATGAAATTTATGATGAAAGTAATAAAGAGAATAAATTTAAGTGGGAGATTTTTGATCATGCGATTCGAAATGTTATCAAGGCCGGGGGCTTTTTTAACATTTAATTTTTGAATAAAGTCTTGTATTTCTGTTACTTGAACAGGTTCAAGATCGTTTTCAAAGGGAGAATCAAGGAAGTCTTTCACTGCATTTTGGAAAATGATAGTGTTATCATTATCGGGGATGTTATGCGGTTTAAATTGCTCTTTGAGCGATTCCGCAATAACTTCCGCTTTCTCGTTAGGGAGAAAAACAGTACCGGTGGGACTATTGAGGGGGGGCATTCTTTGATATGGCCGACGCTTGGTCTTAAGGGCCTTCCAAAATGCAGTATGATCGTCATTTAAACTTTCACAATAATCAGTCCAGGATTCTTCTTGAAATTCCTTAATGTCCGATTTGATCTCGTTTTGGAGTCTACGTAATTTCCTTAAAATGTCGGGGTCTTTAGTTTTTTGAAAAAGCTTACGTAGATAATTTTTATTTTTAATTTTATCCTTAATATCAGGGGGCAGTTTTTTAGGACTGCTCCTGAATTTGGGAGTGGAGGATTCTAATTTGGTTTCATTAATGATATTATTTAAGATATTTAATGAGTTTTCAGCATCATTTAATGAGTGGAGATCTGCTGGGGGGAGATGTTTATCTTTAAGTAAGCTCGTGAATTTCGTCCAGTCAGTGTTGAGCTGGCCCGGAGTGTTCAAATTGAGCGTTACTGTATCCAAAGTTAGGATAACGGGGTAGTGGTCAGAACTTAGTGCATTATCAGTGATCATCTGATAATTATAAGGGATATTTTTGAATAACGCAATGTCCAAGGTTGAACGGTGGATATAACCTAGAAAATTATGCGTGTGGTCAAAGGGGCCTATTTCAACAGATTCTTACCATACACATTGTTGGAAGTATTATTCCAAAAGGTGTGTTTGGCATTTAGATCACCAGCTAGAATGATATTTGCTGTGAGGGAAAATAATTTAGAAAAATCGCCTGCCCGAAAAGGTATCCTACTTTTCTTGGGGGGGGGGAGGTAAGCGGATATTATTGTTAGTGGCGGTGAATTTGGAATAAAAATTTTAATAATAGTCGCCTCTAAATTTTGAAGAGAGGGGGTGGGGATATTTTGGTGAATAATACTATTTTTAATATAAATGCACGTTCCGCCAGAGGTGATACGAGCATTATTTCTATTATTAAAATNAAAGTTAGGATAACGGGGTAGTGGTCAGAACTTAGTGCATTATCAGTGATCATCTGATAATTATAAGGGATATTTTTGAATAACGCAATGTCCAAGGTTAAAGGGTGGGTATAACCTAGAAAAGTTTTTTTTTTGGGGGGGGGGGGCACTTCTATTAGAGAAGTGAGTTTCTTGTATTAGGATTATATCAAAGTCATTATCTAATATGTAATCTTGAAATTCATAGAATTTTGCTCGTAGACCTACTGCATTCCACTAACAAATCGTTAGTGAACTAGACATTAAGGCTTAGAGGTGGGGACGGCGGTGGCCGTTTTAATTTTTGAGTAACTTATATAAGTAAGATATGCTCTATCGGCATATGTATGATTAGCATTGAAGGAGTGGAAACTGAGTTCGCCTGCAATAAATGCTCGTCGTTTCCGAACTCTCTACCGAGTTCCATGAGTGCTCAGAACATTTCAGAATGAGAATTCACTAATATTGGAACTCGGGATGGAATTTTTAATACTAGGGGGGTGGGGAGTTGGCTTAATGCCCTTCAACATAGCTGATGTTGGGGGTTACACTTTGCGCAACAGGAAAATTCCTTGGTTTTTGAGTGGTTTGTTTAACCGGGGAATTTTTATTTTTTATTGTTTCTACCCTTGTTTTGGGTAGTTTTTGTTTTGGAATAGTTATTTTTCCCTTTACCGGGAAATTTGGGGCATTGCCGCCAGTTACTGGCGTGCTCCCCGCCACAGTTAGCGGACATGAGTGGTGCGTTAAAGGGATGGGCACAGTCCCTGACCTGGTGCGGCTGGGCACAACGTAAGCACTTTATAGGTAGCTGGCACATTTCTGAGGAGTGATTGAATCCCTGGCAGCGGAAGCACTGCTTGGGACCTTTCCTGCCTCTATAGTACTCAAATTTAACCTCAGTTCCGAGAATTTCGAAAATTTTCTTGGAATTGGGAGTGGGGTTAATCTGGAGGTAAAATAGGGGCATGGGAGTCTTTTTGGCACCTTGTCTGGTGAGTTGAGTGAGGCTATGCACCTCAAATCCCATTACCTCAATTTGGGCTTTGATTTCATCTATAAGTGTCAGAGAAGGGAGCCCCCTAATGACAACTTTAAGTCGTCGCTCCTCTTGTAGGGCAAAGCCCTTGAACTCGACACCTCTGGTGAGTAGGAAGTCTGAGACTGACCTATACTCATCAGCATTGTTGACATTGATCTTGATGAATTGTCCGGCGAGTTTTGAACGCACGGACGATGCTTCTCTCTTTAGGAGAGAGAGAGGAGTAGTGGCCAATCTTGCATCGGTTTAATTAAAAAGGGAGGGGGGTTTCGTGGCCGGCAGTTCGAGGAATTTTCCTTTGAATTTGGAATTTCTTGGTTTTCTCCCTCAAGAACCGGAGCTGAAAAATTCTGTTGGGAGAATATTCCGCTGGCTGCAGCGAGATTTTTTCTCTTCTTTTGTTTTGCTGGTTGAAATCCGTACTCGTCGGCTACATTAGATTTACTAGCCTTTAAAAAGGCTCTTGACCGAGCGAGTACGTTCGATTCTTTCTCTTTAATTATTTGGTCCATAAACTCAAAGTCCACTGGAATCATAAACAATTTAATATGGTTTACTCGAGCGAAAACATTCAGATTATGTCTAAGAGAGTTTTAACTTGCTCCTCGAGTTTAATGAATGCTGGATCCTCAAATGAGAGATCCAGCGACGCTTTATATCGTTGGGTTTCTAGATTTGAATAATCTCTTTTGAGAGCATATAGAATTTTATACAATTCTCTCTTTGATTTTTAATTTCCTCAAGTTCTAGATCGAATGGGTTTATATTACGATCATTATTAGGGGAGGTTGTATCCATAAAAGCACCCCCCTGTTCATGTTGTGGCTGTGTTGGCATGGGGGATTTAAGATTCCCCGCAGCACCGCTGCCGGTGACTGCACATGATCCGGCCAACGCCCCAGTTGCTGCATTCCTCCTTTCGACGGGAAGCAGAGGCGCTCTGAAAAGAGCACCCCCGGGGTTGGTTGGAGAAATCGAATCCGACAGTGTGAGCGATGTCCATGAAGAAGCTCCCCCGCTTGCTCTTTCTCCCTCGACGGTGGTGGGGGGATGGGAAGCAGGGATGCGATTATCTTTTTCTCCTCGTCTTCTTCTTTTCTCCTCTCATCTGAAGCAGGGGCGGCGTTACTTCGAAGTCGGGCGAGTGCCTTCTTCTTAGCGTTGCTGCTTCTCTTCATTATGAGGAGCGTAGTTGTCCTCTTTCATCAGGCTCGGAAGTCGGATCAAGGATCCTAGCGGAGCTCAAAAATTTTCAGTCTGGTCTCAACTAAACCAAAACCCAAAGTCGTGCGGGGCGCTTGAACTTGAACACAAACAGACGGAGTGCCTAGTATTGGATACTGTACCTCCTATCTAAGCTGAATTAATAAGTTTCATAATTAATTAAAGTGCATAAAACAGAGTGATTTAAATTTAAGTTAGATTAATTAAAATAACATGAATTTAAATAAATGGTATAATTAAATTAATTTAGGAAACAAATTCCCAGATATACAATCTATTTGATTGTTTTGAATTAAGGATGATATTCAAGTAAAAGTTAAATATTAATGAAATAAGAGATTAAAAATAAATAAAATTAAAATATTAAATTTAAACACCCATTCGATATAATAAGGCGCGAGGAATGCCTAAGCAACCAGTGAAGAAACCAAAACTACAAAGTGTAAACACAGCGCGTTTTAAAATTGATCAAAGGAGGAGGGGGTGGCGCCACAATCGCCGTGGAAAGGGAATCTCCCAGTTTCGCTTTCTCCGCCGCATCCCTAATGCAGGGGCGGTGCAAAAAAGTGCTTCACCCTGGGCGGAGCCGGGTTCCGCGAGGAAAAGGGGGGGAAGTCTACTGGGGGAAGGAGAAAAATGTTCTCTCATTCTGTAAACAAGTTTCGTTGCTACGGGCAACCGCCTCCGATAAAACGGTGCGGTAGCCACGCAGCTGCATGAAAGGAAGTTGGAGGGGGAATGAAATTCCTAGAGGCGAAAAAAGGGGATCCTTTAGGCCTTGTACCCATGAGGGCGTTAGACGCCGCTTTGAGCGCTCGTTTGTCAAACGCGCGTTAGCCAAATACATAGAAACAAATGGGATCGTACACATGCAAACGCGCGCTTTGAATCAACGTCGCCAAAACGCGACGCTTGTAGTTTTCACTTCAACCGCTACGTTTGCAGCGCGCTTCGAGTTACTATACTGGGCATTAGAACGTACACATGTGCTCAGTCGAGCGCGCGCTTTTGCTCGGTTTTGACGTGAATTGTGTGATCTGTGAGTGANGGAAAATCCTACTGATCCTGAAGCAATGGATGAGGCGAAAGCCTCTGAAACTGCAACAAAAATCAATCCTGTATCCAATAGACCGGAAAAAAAGAGGAAAAAGAAGAAGAGAAAGCGCTCTGACCCTACTTCTACACCCCTCCCGATTCCAGATGTACCCGAGCCCATGAAAGAAATCATCACTGATGCTAAACCAGCTCCAATCATAAGGAATAGAAAGTTTCTTATTCGTGGCATCCCAAAGGACTTTGATACAACCCTAATTTCTCGAGAAATTGTGAAACTTAGCATTGATATCATCAAAATAGTTCAGTTCAAGAAATGGGTGGGCGGGGCCTGTAGGCTCCTCCCCCTATTCCTAGTGATAATCAAAGATTCGACAAATCAGCATCGAGTATTCCATCTTGAACAGATCGAGAAGTTTCCCGTGATCATCGAAAGGTTCCGCGGCGGCAGAGGGATGACCCAGTGCTACAGATGCCAGGGCTTCGGCCATGCACAAAGCGCATGCTCGGCTGAGCCGAGATGCCTGAAGTGCGCCGAAAACCACTTCTCCTATGAATGCCTCATGGAAAAGACAACTCCTCCGAGATGCTGCAACTGCAGCAAAGAGCACACTGCAAATTTTTCTGGGTGCGAGGCCCGCCCCAGGAAAAAATTCCAAGAACACCGGAAAAACTCCACACCAGTCTCAACATCTATTCGACTTGTTACCATCATTAAGGAGCTGCAGGAGCTACTCAAAAATGAAGAGGCGATTTTGCTTCTAAACACTATCCTACAGGGAAAGAACCCTGTTCTCTGATGTTTTACTTCAACCTTTAAACGACTAGATGAAAGCCCCACTACTTAAACTACCCTAAACCGCTCCGAATTTACAAACTTTTTCACTCAGATGAATGAGCTAAAGCCTTTTATTAGGCTGGTACTCAGATTCTAAATATTAATAGGAATAGGCAGCTGCATGAAAGGAAGTTGGAGGGGGAATGAAATTCCTAGAGGCGAAAAAAGGGGAAAGTCTGGATTCTCTTACGATTTGCCTTGGAGTGGGAAAGGGGAAAAGTTCTCTTTTCGCTGTCTGGGAGAAAAAATAAGGAATAAGAATTTTGAAAATATTTTACTTTCGCTTTCTTTTAATTGGAATAGTATCATCGTCGTTAATAATTAAAATCGCCCTTGGCCGTTTGGCTGAAGAGGGCTTGGATGGGTCATAAGCAGGGATATTTTGAATAGCATCATTAGGAATTTGGGGGAGTTTATTAATTAAATTATTGGTTAATTTTTTAGCGAAAGTAAAAATAGTAGGTATGTTAAGATCGGAGTGAATAACTTCGTTCCTAACATACCAAGGGGCTTTAGTAATATTACGTAAAGTTTTATTTTGGAAAGTCTGGATTCTCTAACGATTTGCCTTGGAGTGGGAGCTCCAAATCGGGATACCGTAGGCTAATATGGGTCTTATTATTGAAGTGTATGATAATAACTTCGATTTTAGGGATAGTTTGCTATTTTTATTTATATAACAACTAAGTGCACCTCGCGCAGCTTTCGCTTTGTCGAGGGCTTTGGTGATGTGGGGGTTCCTATGCACCTTAGGATCAAGGGTGATACCGAGATATTTAACAGCATTGTTCCAAGGGATGGGTTCATTAAAAACAGTTAAAGGGGGGGGGAGATATAGGTCTATTCTTCCTTTTAAAAATAATTGCGACGGATTTAGAGGCATTAATTTTGATTTTCCAATCAACGAGCCAAAGCATCAAATCGTCTAGGTAATTTTGAAGGTCCTTTATGATTACGGAAAGTTTCCTGGAGTGAGCTAATATTGCGGTGTCATCAACGTAACACGCAATTGTTAGCCCCGGGGGGCGGGGGATATCGTTAATGTAAAGACAAAATAAAAGAGGGGAAATAAGACTTCCTTGTGGGACGCCGGCCTCGATATTTTTGGGATTTGATACGTGATTATCAACTTTCGCGCGAAAGAATCTATTTTTAATGAATGAGTTGATAATATGAATAAAATGAGCCGAAAAACCAAGTTGCATGAGCTTGTATAGGAGGGCAGGGTGGTAGACCCTGTCGAAAGCTTTAGCTACGTCCAAAAAGACACCTGTTACGGTTTCTCCTTTCCTAAAACTTTCATGAATTGATTCTGTTACCCTGAGCAATTGGTGCACCGTGATATGTCTGGCACGAAAACCGAATTGCTCCGGGATAAGGTTGTCGTTGTCCGTGCAAAACCATTTCATGCGTTTTAGAAGGACAAACTCGTATATTTTAGATATGCAGGGCAGTAAGGATATAGGTCGATAACTCGATGCCTCTGCAAGATTTTGATCTGATTTTGGAATAGAAATTACTAGTGCGGTCTTCCATGTATTTGGAAAATATGACGGCTCCATCATAAAATTTAAGATGAAAGTAATAAAGAGAATAAAATTAAGGGGGAGATTTTTGATCATGCGGTTCAAAATATTATCAAGGCCGGAGACTTTTTTAACATTTAATTTTTGAATAAATTCTTGAACTTCTGTTATTTGCACAGGTTCAAGTTCTTTTTCAAAGGGAGAAACAAGGAAGTCATTTACTGCATTTTGGAAAATGATTGTATTATTATTATCGGGAATGTTATGCGGTTTAAATTGCTCTTTGAGCGATTCCGCAATAACTTCCGCTTTCTCGTTAGGGAGAAAAACAGTACCGGTGGGACTATTGAGGGGGGGGGGGCATTCTTTGAAATGGCCGACACTTGGTCTTAAGGGCCTTCCAAAATGCAGTATGATCGTCGTTTAAACTTTCACAAAAATCAGTCCAGGATTCTTCTTGAAATTTCTTTATGTCCGATTTGATCTCGTTTTGGAGTCTACGTAATTTTATTAAAATGTTGGGATCTTTAGTTTTCTGCCAAAGTTTACGTAGATAATTTTTATTTTTGATTTTATCCTTAATATCAGGGAGTAGTTTTTTGGGACTACTCCTGAATTTAGGAGTGGAGGATTCTATTTTGGTATCGTTAATGATATTATTTAGAATATTTAATGAATTCTCAGCATCATCTAGTGAATGGAGATCTGCTGGGGGAAGAGATTTATCTTTAAGTAAGTTTCGTCCAGTCAGTGTTGAGCTGACCCGGAGTGTTCAAATTGAGCGTTACTGTATCCAATGTTAGGATAACGGGGTAGTGGTCAGTTATCAGTGATCATTTGATAATTATAAGGGATGTTTTTGAATAACGCAATGTCCAAGGTTGAGGGGTTAGTAAAACCTAGGAAATTATGCGTGTGGCCAAAGGGGGCTATAATTCTGTTGCCGGTGCTTTGGGCCCATATCAACAGGTTTTTGCCATAGACATTATTGTTGGAATTATTCCAAAAGGTGTGTTTGGCATTTAGATCTCCAGCTAGAATAATATTTGCTGAGAGTGAAAATAATTTGGAAAAATCGCCAGCCGGAAAAGGGATTCTACTTTTCTTGGGGGGAAGATAAGCAGACATTATTGTTATTGGCGGTGAATTTGGAATAAAAATATTAACAATAGTTGCCTCTAAAATTTGAAGAGAGGGGGTGGGAATATTTTGATGGATTTTGCTATTTTTAATATAGATGCACGTTGCGTCAGAGGCGATGCGAGCATCTCTATTGTTGAAATAGATGGAATAATTAGGGAGTTTGGGGGGGGGGCTCCTCTACTAGAGAAGTGGGTTTCTTGTATAAGAATTAAATCGAAGTTATTATCGATTACATAGTCACGGAATTCAGGGAATTTCGTACGAATGACTGCCGCATTCCAGAAACAAATCGTAAGTGACCCAGACATTACGGTTTAGGAGTGGGGACGGTGGTGGCCATTTTGATGTTTAGGTAATTTATGTAAGTTAAGTATGCTCTGTCTGCATACGTGTGATTGGGGGTGAAAGAGGGGAAACTGAGCTGCATGACTTGCAATAGTTTTCCATCGTTTTCGACCTCCTTACCGAGTTCCGTGAGTGCTCTGAACATTTCAGAGAATTCACTGATATTGGAACTCGGTATGGTGTTTTTAATTATAGGGGGGTGGGGGTTGGCTTAATGCCCTTCAACATAGCAGATGTTGGGGGTTACACTTTGTGCAACAGGAAAATTCCTCGGTGTTTTCGTGGTTTTTACGTGGGAATTTTTAGGATTCTTATTGTTTCTACCCTTGTTTTGGTTTTTGAAAAGTTATTATTCCCTTTTCTGGGTAATTTGGGGCATTGACGCCAATTACTGGCGTGCTCCCCGCCACAGTTAGCGCACAGGAGTGGTGCGTCAAAGGGATGTGCACAGTCCCTGACCTGGTGCGGCTGGGCACAACGTAGGGACTTAATAGGGAGCTGGCACATTTCAGAGGAGTGATTAAATCCCTGGCAGCGATAGACTGTTTGGGACCTTTACGTCCTCTATTTTTACTTCGGTTCCGAGAAGTTCTGTTATTTCAAAAATATTCTCGGAATTTTGGGTTGGATTAATCTGGAGGTAAAATAGGGGCATTAGGGTCTTTTTTGCACCTTGTCTGGTGAGCTGAGTGAGGCTGTGCACTTCAAAGCCCAGTACCTCAATTTGAGCTTTGATTTCATCAATATGTGTGAGTGAAGGGAGCCCCCTAATGACGACTTTAAGTCGTCGCTCCTCTTGAAAGGCGAAGCCTTTAAACTCGACACCTCTGGTGAGTAAAAAGTCCGAAACAAGACGATACTCATCAGAGTCATTTACATTTACTTTGATGAATTGTCCGGCGAGTTTTGTTCGCACGGACGGTGCTTCTCTCTTTAAGAGAGAGAGGAGTAGCGGCCAATCTTGCCTCGGTTTTATTAAAAATGGAGGAGGATTACGTGGCCGGGGAGCAGAGGAATTTTCCTGCGTTGTGGTTTCCGGTCATTACGACCGGAGCTGAGTAGTTTTCTGGGGAGAACACTCCACTGGAAGGGGAAGTGTTTTTCCTTTTCTTTTTTGACTTAGTTTCAAACCCGTACTCGTCGGTTTTAATAGGTTTACTAGCCTTGAGAAAGGCTTTTGACCACGTTTTTCTCCTTTTCTTTTAAAATTACGTCCATGGACGCGAAGTCCACTGGGATCATAAATAGTTAAATGTTGTTTACTCTTGCGTAAACATTTAAAATATCGCGAAGTCCTTTGACAAAATTTTCTAGCTTAATGAAAGCTTGATCTTCGAAAGAAAGATCCAATGAAGCTTTATATCTCCAATTGGGGAGTACTCATGTTTTAATGCATAAAGAATGCGATACATTTCTCTTTGGTTTTTGATATCCTCAATTTCGCGATCGAATGGGTTGATAGAATCATTAAGGGAGGTAGTATCCATTAACTGAGCACCCCCCCTGTTCGTGTTGAGGCTGTGTAGGCAGGGGGGGATTTAAGATTGGGGTTGGTTGGGGAAACGGGATCCGACAGTGTGTGTGAAGGTGACGATTCCCCTTTGTTCGCTGTCCTTCCTCCAACAATGGTGGGGGAACTGGAATCAGGGATGAGACTCTTTCTTCTTCCTTCCTTCATCATCTTCTCCTCTCTCTTTATCTTTCATCTTCTTCGCTGAAGCAGGGGCGGTGTTGCTTCGAAGACGTTCTAGAGCCTTCTTCTTGGCGTTATTGCTCCTCTTCATGATCGTACTGTAACTATCCTTCTTTCTCATCATAGCTGAGGCGCGGGGGTCGAATCGGGGATTCTTGCAGAGATGCGGTCTGGTCTCTACGAAACCGAAAGTCGTCGTTGCGGGGCGCTCCTTTTTGGCGCTATATAAACTCGGAGTGAATGTCGATTGAGATCGACCAATAGGAAAGCAGGTGGGCGGGGCTAAACTAATATATATTGCGCTAAAAAAATGGGTGCTCATCTTCATCAGCGAAGGGTTCTATAAAAAACAAGCCACAGCCGTACTCATGTTGGACGTCGCTAAGGCGTTTGACAGGGTATGGCACACCAGACTAATCGTCAAAATGATTCGCCATAAGTTGCCGACGGATTTCATCCACATCATCAACGACTATTTATTAAATAGGACTTTCCAAATTAAAATAAACGAGCATTACTCGACAAGCAGAATGATACAAGCAGGTGTGCCGCAAGGCTCAATCCTTGGGCCCATTCTATTTTTAATATACTGCACTGACTTCCCAGTCATGAATGGAAACCCGAACACACAAACTGCTTTTTACGCTGATGATACAGCAATACTGAGCAGATCACTAAATAAAAATACAGCAATCAAAAGGCTGCAAAACAACATCAAAGACATTGAAACCTGGTGCAGTAAATGGAAGGTGAAAATCAATAGCTCGAAATCCAATCTAATCATCATTAGGAAAACCCGCAAAAGGAAGAGAAAAAAGCTTGAAAAAATCCTACTCTTTAATGAAGAAATTCCTCAAGTAACAAAAGCAAATTATCTGGGCATTGTGCTAATAACACAATGAACTGGAAATTGCACATCACAAATATCCTACGAAAAGCGGGAGCCGCATTTCAAGCACTTAAGCCGCTACTCAATTATGACAGCAAATTAGCACTAAACACCAAACGACATATATATCTAATGTGCATTAGGCCGATTCTATGCTACGCATCCCCGGCCTAGGGAACAATCTCAAATCAACAGAGGAAGAGATTACGTACATTCGAGCATAAAGTAATGAGGAGGATCACAGGGGCACCCTGGTTTGTTAGAAATAACACACTGTATAACGACTTAAAAATACCGAAAATTGACGAATACATCTATAAACTAAATACTGCCTTTTTTAAGGGCGCCAAAAATTGCGATACATGCGATTTCAATAAGCTACTAGACATCGATTACCTAGACGATAATAGGAATTACAGCCCGATTACCGCCTTTTTTCTTAGCGACTGCGTACTATCTAGGCATTTTTCGTAATCGATGAACAAACTTTTCACTCCGCACCTACGAAGCCCGGCTTGCCGGGGGGAGGCGAGGGAGTGTGAAGGGAGTGCATCTCTCTTGTAAATAATCTTTGTAAATATTTTGTAAATAATTTTTCACTTGTTTCGTTTATTAATTTTCACTTGTACCTATAATATGTTCAATTGCGATATACCTACGTACTTAACCCAGATTATACACTGTTTTCTTTATTTTAATATATACTGTCTTTAGTGACTAGGCACCCGCCCCACCCATTATTTATTTCAATGCGATGAAAGAGCAGATATCCCCTAGGGGATAGGCACTCTGTAAAATATGATTAGTTAGTTAGTTAGGGTGCTCATCACATTCGATAGCCAACTGAACTGAGAGTAGGTTGTGCTCAATCAAGTTCCGATACAGACCATGCCGTACCAGCGATCTGCCCGCGGCGGGAAGGTTTTACCTCCCGGCCGTCGACTCGAAACTTCCATTGCTGAGGCGAATGCTGTCTCAGCAGATCTTAGTTCTGCGATGGAGAAAGTCAACTGATTATTCGAAGGACAAGGAATTGATATGGCCACTGTACTCAAGAACCTTAACTTGCTGAATTCAGTTCTGACTCCTTCAACCTCCAAGGATACAGTCACTCCGACAGAGCCTGTGCCCGATCCCAGCCTGCCCGCACCTGAGATCCCTGCCGCCTCCCTGACTTCTGAGCCTGACGAGGAAGCCTCGGCATCCGAGCCAGCGTCTTCAGAATTCCCTACAACTGAGCCTCCGAAGAAGAGACGGAAGAAGAAAAAGTCTAGCGCAGCCAAAACAACCCAAGCCGTTTCCTCACCTAAGCCTCTTGCCTGCCCTCCTTCCGTTGCCGGCGTCACCCCCTCCAGTCCCGATGGAAACCATCGAAGAAGCTCCAGCTGATGCCGCCCTCCCAGGGCCCTTTTTAGGGCCATCAAACAATGCTGAGAATCTTCAAAGTGCTTTTTCGTGGCCTACCAAAGGACTTTAACCCCGATTTAATTTCCCTAGAATTAGGGAAACTGAGCATAGAAGTTTACAAAATCGTACAATTCAAGAAGAGGGTGGGCGGAGCCTATAGGCTCCTCCCACTTTTCCTGGTTATAGTCCCCAAGCTGCCGAACCATGAAAAGATTTTCTACACCGAAATGATCAAGAAATACCCGGTCAGCATTGAGCGTTTTCACGGCGGCCGTAGGCCGTTACAGTGTTTTCGCTGCCAGAATTACGGACACACCCAGAGCTCCTGCACTGATCTACCAAGATGTATGAAGTATGCTAAGGGGCACTACTCCTACCAGTGCACTAAGCCAAAGGACACTCCAGTCACATGCTGCAATTGCCAGAAAGCCCACACCTCCAATTTCTCAGGGTGCGAGGCCCGCCCCTGTAGAAAAAATCATCCAAGAAAAAAGACCTCAACTAAGACTTCTTCAGCTCACCGACTAGTTTCTGTAGTGAAAGAGTTGCAAGATCTCCTAAAGAATCATGAGACTCTCAGCCTTCTACAATCACTGATACAGGGGAACACCCCAGCCCTATGATGACTCTACCATTGCAACCCAAGCCTAACAACGAAATTGGACCCTTCCCATCTTTTCTGCCTCAGATGCTTCGGCACTTTTTATTCACTACCCATTGAGATGAATGATTGAATGTAGAAGTTATATGGCACAAGATCCAAAGGAGGATATGCTGCGCCAAACAATTTGTTGAGTTAGATCTAATGGTAAATTGCACACAATAGTTTCATTGTCATAAAATAAATGAAAGTAATAAAATTGTTTATCTCAAGACACGTATTTTTAAAAGTTCATAAAATCAATAAAAGCGTAATTCTATAAAATGCACAGAAAAGGTAAAACGGTTCATGGGTAGGAAATAGGAGAATAAAATCAGATAAAACAGTTATATACAATATAAAATACCAATAGCTCGCAGAAATGCGAAAATGTTAGGATGATGAATATCATCTAACAAATCCTTCATACATAAAATCGTGCTATTAAAAAAGGTAAGACGATGTTGGTTAAAACAAGGACAAATGGTTAAAATGTGATGAACCGTAAGTAAAGTATTTTTTTAATTCTAT
>NC_092211.1:87218811-87228553 GCF_043381705.1 Parasteatoda tepidariorum
TAACTCATTCAAAGTGTTGTCTCAGTGTAATTAAGGATAGTCTTTGCTCATCACCAACGAATAAATATTCTAAATCTAAATCACTTGAATCTGTGGATTGTAATTCACCACAGGAAATAGTAGATAAGAGACTATCCTTATTAAAAGAAAAATATAATGATATTTTTAGTGAGGATAGATATGATGTTGGACTCATAAGATTAGAGCCTCAGAAGGTTATTCTTACTTCTGAATTGCCAATATCTTTACGTCCATATCGTTGCTCTCCTCAAGATAATATAGAGATTGAGACACAAATTAAAAAGTTGTTAGAAAATGATATTATTAAACCTTCACATAGTCCCTATTCAGCCCCTGTAACGATGGTTACAAGAAAAGATGAGGGAAATAGACTTTGTATAGATTTTAGGCGATTAAATTTAGTAACAAAATCAGATGCTCCAGCCTTGATCTTTCTTGTTGGATAGCTTCAAGAATGGCAGACCTGTGTCCTCTGCCCCACTGTTTAATTTGCATGGTTTCCATGTGGACACCAAAAGCTCCCAGCTCTTCGTATTTTCGCCTGGAGCGCTTGACTCTACTCTCCTCGTCAGAGGGTGAGGAATCTTCGCTGGATGAATAACGCCTTTTGCGGCTTCCAGGTAAACAACAGCATGGACAAGTCGGGAGGAGCGGCTCGTTCATTCGTGATGGGCCTGCTTGACCCACATTTTCAATGCGCCTCACGCCTTTCTTATTAGCAGAGGTTTCGCTGGAAGAACTCAATCTGCGCCGTTTGCACACTGGCTGGATGTTTTGATCTTCAACAGAAGAATCATCATCTTTTTCTCTTTCTTGGCGCCATCTTTCTTCTCCCCATCTTTATTTCAGCGAGCTATTCGCCAAATACTGCAAAAACATAATATTAAATTTGCTAAAAATTTCTTTGAGATATTTTACTGCGCGGGTGGATTCATTTTACAAATAAAGATTTCATCGCTATTCAACGGAACTTACTATATATGCGAAGGGCTAAGTTAAGTACGTGAAAGAGAAATTTAATGTTCTCAGAAACCAGATAAGCTTATTTGCAGATAGATATAATTCTTTTTAAGTTTAGTCTCAAAAGATCCTTTTAATTTTATTAAGCTGGTATTTTAGATATTACATATATATACACATATATTTGATAATATCTATACATATACATGTAATAATTAGATTAAAAAAGGGATATTAATAATATGCATAAATAGAATTAACTAGGGGAAATCCCTGAAGGCCAAATGGTCAGTAACATAAGCGATAGTGTTAAACCACAATCACCCAATTTAAGTTTGAGATCCGTTGGATCCTGGACGTGACCGATGCATTCCCGTTTATTAACCTCAGTATAGGGTTTGGTCTTCAAAACTTCATTATAAGTTTTTGTGTCACCATCGCCAAGATATTTCACATATCCCATTTTGCGATTAGATAGTGATCGCAGGAAAAAATTTTTCATTCCAGCAACTTCCATGGATCCAGCAGAGCCTACATGATTTCTTGAGCAGTCATTTTTGGAGACATTCTTTTCACAACCTTTGCAGTAATTCGACGAAAGCTCCACGTCGATAACCTTTCCAGTCTCTATTCCTATGACCGAGCAAACAGCAATTTTTGACATATGCCCTCTAGTTTTCCACGTCCCATCACCACTGACAACAACATCAGAGCTCTGGCTTGCTTCCGCTTCTTCTTGAGCAGCTGCAACCATAGATAATTGTGCAGCATTCTTGGTGGCGAATATTATCTTTTTGTTTATGTCATTGTAACATTTGCGAGATATGGGGGGCAAAGTGTTCATCATAGCACAGAAAGTTTGCAATCCTAGTAAACCAACTCGAATGCGTCTCATGCTGTAAGCCATTCGAATATTAACTTCTGGGATATTTCTTTTTTCTCCCAATATCTCGCAGCTGTTTATTTTATTCTCTTTTGGGCATTGACAATTAATTAAAAATGATGATGCACCATCTCTGACACTGTTTTCAGAAAAGTTTATGCTGGATTTGCAAACTTTACAACATAATTTATCCTCTAAAGCAGTAAATAAAATCGAAACATCAATAATTCTGAATCCAGACAGTTCATTTTTTAAATCTGAATCACAGCTGGAGGAGTTCGATTGCAGTTTCTTTGCAGATGCAGAAATGTTTTGTGCAGTATCTGACAGTTTCCGCCCATAAAACTTTCGTTTTCTGGACCTGTAACCAGTTGATTGATTGTATGATGATTTACCCATGGAAGATGGTAAAAATAACGTACAAAACTTTAACGTAACAAAATAATTCGAAGCGGGGGATTACAGATAAAAACTGCATGGCTTTAATTTTTGACAAGGCTGTTTGATCATTTATAAGACTATGAGCCAAAATGTCTATTCTATATTCGAGATCTTTAATGGTTTTAGAGGGCAAAAGACTGACATGCATCCTCAAACTTTGTAACTGCCCTACATTCAGGAGAATTTTAAAAAAACGTATGAGCAGACCCTGACAATTTAGATTTTAAAAGATATAAAGCTGCATTATTTTGAAACTGGTTTAATTTAACCAGTTGTTGATAAACCAATCAATGTTCTGCGAATTGCCGGAAAATTCGGGTATGGAAAAATTACATTTTGGGGCTTGCCTTCGGGCCTCAATATTGTTAACTCTACAATGCATGATTTTTTATTTTTTCCTGAATTTTTTTTTTCCTTTTCACAGCTGTGTAAGTCAATGAAAAATTATTGAAAATTTTTTTTTTATATTTTAGTATGTTTTCTTGATAAAAAAACAAAACAAAGTGGTGCCAAATGGCTACACCTTGTTTTGCACCTATTATTTACCTATCTGTACTTCCAGGTTGCTCCTTTACACGCTTAGATAATATCCAAGCAATTATGACAGCAAGATCAACTAATAATTGAATTTGCGAAAATACCACTCTTAACTTCTCATAATTATTTTATACCTTCCAATTAAGCTATCTAAGAGATCTACTCCTCCCGTGTGTTTATTATAAGTGGTTATAACATAAAGACATGTCACTTTTTTATGACATTTTACTTTTCTATCAAAACGCTTAACTTCGCTTACAGGATTAGTACCTGCAAATGTGGACAGCATCATAACACTTATATTGTCTTTCCAGGAAACATTCGAAAGTTCGCAACCTTCAAAATTTGCTACATACTCAATGATGCTACCTCGGGGGTTCTTTTTTTAATTCCGCATCAGACGGTAACTCTTGCAATCAGGGAGACGATTTCTTCTTACAATTCCCAAAGACAATATAGCTTTTGATTTTAAAGTTTTCAACAGTAAAACTGATGTGTAGTAATTATCAAAATATAGTTTATGATTGACATTTTGGGGGGCTGAACGAGTCAATCTTATTACTACGTTGCTACTTGCTCCTAAATCAGCTTCCTCGGGTTGACGATTGATATCGGTGTTTTCCTGACCAGAATAAATTTCAAAATTATAGGCAAAACTTGATATGCCTCTTAAAACTAACAACTTATAACCATATTTATGTGGTTTAACTGACATGTATTGCTTTAAGTGATGTCGGGCTTTGTCTGAAAATGATAAATTGGCAGGTTTTGCAGGATACTATACAAAACACTTTGACAAGCTATGAAATCAATCAATTCTAGAGAGAAAAAATATGAAAAGAATTCATATGGAGTTTTCAACCTTAAGAAAAATTTAGTACCAAAAAATCACACTTAAAGAATTTATCATAATAAAGGAATGAATTACTGAGTTGAATGACTTAATAATTACTTTGAATCATATGTCAATATAAAATTGCTTATAAACCATTAAAGAAACCAAAATATTTTCCAACAAAATATCTAATCTTTAATTTTCAATTATATTATAACAATGGCTATAGAGTATTTTTTCTTCTTTATTTAAAACAAATTGGGCGCGGGCCGCGCAGCGGCCCCTATCCCATACATCATAAAATAATATACAGTGTAGGAAAACATTTTGTAATTATGCATCATGATGGTGGCAAATAAAAAATAAAATACGAAGTAAGGAAAGAAATTACAGGCATTGTTTGAAACTTATAGTTGTAGGTTGTTTTTACTTAGTTGAATATTATTAGAATATATTCAGAGAATATATTCGGTCCACAAAAGGTACAAGGTATTTCAGATTAAAAAAAAATTCCCACATTTTATTACTCATCAGTGTATACTCTGCTAACAGGAGTAGTACTCATTTCTTCAGCAAGTTCATCAGATGTTTCGATTTTGAAACGCTTAGATTTTTTAATGTTTTGTTTACTTGCACGGGTGCATTTAGAAGGCTTTTTTTTAGGTTTTCTATATCTTGAAGATATTAAATCCATGAGATGTGAGAGCACAAAAAAATTAAATTTAAATAAGAACTGATCTATCTCGTTTATGAAAGAAAAAAAAACGATAAAGACGAAAACTATAAGATGCAAAATAGTTACAAAAAATTAATTAGCAAAACATATTGAAGGTCCACTGTCCGCTTAATACTATTATAGTAGCAGTCATTTTTCTTGTAGCATTTTTTAATTATAAGGAGATTTGATTTGGTCGGATTGATTTTGGTCTTCCATGTAGTACACCACTTCTCTACCTAATTTAGGTTGATCGGGATCTTTTGGGCTCTTTTTGTTGCAGTGTCGTCTGCATAGAATGTTGTATTCATATTAGGATCTTCCCTGTTTACTGAGAAGTCTGAAGTATAGATTAAAAATAAAATAGATCCCTGAATCGAGCCTTGTGGCATGCCTGCTTGGATTGTTCTATTAGTGGATATGATATCGTTTGTTTTGATGCTGAAGGTTCTATTTGAGAGATAGTTGTTGATCATCTATATATATATTTCTCTTACACGGCGATAAAAAAAAGCCTCATTTCAACTCCCCCAATGGCAACGCTAGAAAATCAGCCAATGATTGCCGCTAAAAATGTCACATGCTAAATCTATATTAGATGGCTCAACATATAGCGCTTATAAAAACGGAAACTGAAATAACCAGAGTGTAAAATATTATGTGCTTATGCGCATCGTATTTTTTGTTAAATAATTTATTTATTATATATCAGTTTATAGATGGTGACGAGAAGAGTTTTGTGGTTGCTATGGTGACTAATTAGAATGTAAATTGTTTTTTTGAGTGAGTGTGAGATTTGTTTTTTGGAACTGCGATGCTGTAATTTTATTGTTTAGATAATAAATCTTACTTTTACATTGAACGTGATAGTAGTTTCATTAATTATTTGATTCGAAGTCCTTGGAGTTTTATTTGAGGTCAGTTTATTTTGTATTTTTTTACAAGAGTTCTCATTCTCACCAAATAAGATTTCTTCCGAAATTCAATGTTTTTCCATTGCAATTCACTTATTTCAATTTTTAATAGGCTTAATTATAGCCAAAATTTTAACCTTTTTAAAGAGATATTAGTTTTAGAAATTTTATCTTAAGATTTTATACTATAGCACATTTCTAATAGGTTTAACGAATTACATGACATTTATTTGAATTCAAATTTATTTTAATGACTTCATTAAAATAATTATATAAAATATTAAGTATTTACTAAAAAGATGTAATTTTTTTTTAAAAAAAAGTTGTGATATGGATTTGAATGATTGTTTTGAATTCTTAAAATTTTGTGCATTTGCAATGCACCTAAGTTTGTAGCGAGCGAAGCGAGCTTGGTTTGCGAAGCAAACCATATAAGATTGCGTAGCAATTTTCGGGGGTTGGCGAGCGTTAGCGAGCAGGGGGCACAGCCCACTAGTATTAATTAAATCGTCTGGTATTTTATTGTTTATCATCTTTTGAATGAGGCCGACGTGCCGCACTTTATCAAAAGCCTTTGCAAAGTCTATATGTCCGATTTAATCTCGTTTTGGAGTCTACGTTATTTTCTTAAAATGTTGGGATCTTTAGTTTTTTGCCTAAGTTTATGTAGATATTTTTTATTTTATCCTTAATATCAGGGGGTAGTTTTTTGGGACTACTCCTGAATTTAGGAGTGGAGGATTCTAATTTGGTATTATTAATGATTTTATTTAAGATATTTAATGAGTTCTCAGCATCATCTAGTGAATGGAGATCTGCTGGGGGAAGAGATTTATCTTTAAGTAAGCTCGTGAATTTCGTCCAGTCAGTGTTGAGCTGACCCGGAGTGTACAAATTTAGCGTTACTGTATCTAATGTTAGGATAACGGGGTAGTGGTCAGAACTTAGTGCATTATCAGCGATCATCTGATAATTATAAGGGATATTTTTGAATAACGCAATGTCCAAGGTTGAGGGGTTAGTAAAACCTAGGAAATTATACGTGTGGCCAAAGGGGGCTATAATTCTGTTGCCGGTGCTTTGGGCCCATTTCAACAGGTTTTTGCCATACACATTATTGTTGGAATTATTCCAAAAGGTGTGTTTGGCATTTAGATCTCCAGCTAGAATAATATTTGCTGAGAGTGAAAATAATTTGGAAAAATCGCCAGCCGGAAAAGGGATTCCACTTTTCTTGGGGGGAAGATAAACAGACATTATTGTTATTGGCGGTGAATTTGGAATAAAAATATTAACAATAGTTGCCTCTAAAATTTGAAGAGGGGGTGGGTGGGAATATTTTGATGAATTATGCTATTTTTAATATAGATGCATGTTCCGCCAGAGGCGAGACGAGCATCTCTATTGTTGAAATACATGGAATAATTAGGGAGTTTGGAGGGGGCCCACCTCTACTAGAGAAGTGGGTTTCTTGTATAAGAATTAAATCGAAGTTATTATCGATTACATAGTCACGGAATTCAGGGAATTTCGTACGAATGCCTGCCGCATTCCACAAACAAATCGTAAGTGACCCAGACATTACGATTTAGGAGTGGGGACGGCGGTGGCCGTTTTAATTTTTAGGTAATTAATGTAAGTTAAGTATGCTCTGTCTGCATACGTGTGATTGGGGGTGAAGGAGGGGAAACTGAGCTGTATGGCTTGCAAAAGTTGCCCATCGTTTCCGACCTCCTTACCGAGTTCCGTGAGTGCTCTGAACATTTCAGAGAATTCACTAATATTGGAACTCGGTATGGTGTTTTTAATTATAGAGGGGTGGGGGGACGGCTTAATGCCCTTCAACATAGCAGAATAGCTGATGTTGGGGGTTACACTTTGTGCAACAGAAAAATTCCTCGGTGTTTTCGTGGTTTTTACCTGGGAATTTTTAGGATTCTTATTGTTTCTACCCTTGTTTTGGGTAGTTTTGGTTTTTGAAAAGTTATTATTCCCTTTTCTGGGAAATTTGGGGCATTGACGCCAATTACTGGCGTGCTCCCCGCCAAAGTTAGCGCACAGGAGTGGTACGTCAAAGGGATGTGCACAGTCCCTAACCTGGTGCGGCTGGGCACAACGTAGGGACTTAATAGGGAGCTGGCAAATTTCAGAGGAGTGATTAAATCCCTGGCAGAGATAACACTGCTTGGGACCTATACGTCCTCTATAGTATTCTATTTTGACTTCGGTTCCGAGAAGTTCCGTTATTTCAATATTCTAGGAATTTTGGGTCGGATTAATCTGGAGGTAAAACAGGGGCATTGGGGTCTTTTTAGCACCTTGTCTGGTGAGCTGAGTGAGGCTGTGCACCTCAAAGCCCAGTACCTCAATTTGGGCTTTGATCTCATCAATTTGTGTGAGTGAAGGGAGCCCCCTGATGACGACTTTAAGTCGTCGCTCCTCTTGTAAGGCGAAGCCTTTAAACTCAACACCTCTGGTGAGTAAAAAGTCTGAAACAAGACGATACTCAGCAGAGTCATTTACATTAACTTTGATGAATTGTCCGGCGAGTTTTGCTCGCATGGACGGTGCTTCTCTCTTTAGGAGAGAGAGGAGTAGTGGCCAATCTTGCCTCGGTTTTATTAAAAAGGGAGGGGGATTACGTGGCCGGGGAGCCGAGGAATTTTCCTGCGTTGCGGTTTCTTGGTTTTCAGTCGTTACGACCGGAGCTGAGAAGTTTTCAACAGAGAACATTCCACTGGAAGGGGAAGTGTTTTTTCTTTTCTTTTTTGTCTTGGTTTGAAACCCGTACTCGTCGGTTTTAACAGGTTTGCTAGCCTTGAGAAAAGCTCTTTCCCGAGCGAGTACGGCTGTCTCCTTTTCTTTTAGAATTATGTCCATGGACGCGGAATCATGAACAATTTAATGTTATTTACTTTAGCGTAAACGTTTAAGTTGTCTCGAAGTCCTTTGACTGTATTTTCAAGTTCAATAAAAGCAGGATCTTCGAAGGAAAGATCCAAAGAAGCTTTGTATCTTTGAGTCTCTAATTGAGAGTACTCGTGTTTTAGTGCATAGAGAATGCGGTACATTTCTCTTTGGTTATTTAAATCCTCTTTTTCGCGATCGAATGGGTTGGTAACATCATTAAGGGAGGTAGTATCCATTAACTGAGCACCCCCCTGTTTGTGTTGAGGCTGTGAAGGCATGGGGGATTTAGGATCCCCCGCAGCACCGCTGCCGGTAGCTGCGCCTGATCCGGCCAACGCCCCAGTTGCCGCAATCCCCCTTATGAAGGGATGCGGAGGCGCTCTTAAACGGCACCCCCGGGGTTGGTTGGAGTAATCGGATCCGGGTGTGTGTGTTTTCTTGAGGAATCTCCTCCGCTCGCTTCTTCTCCCTCTACGGTGGTGGGGGGGGGTGGGCGGCAGGGAAGCGGTCGTCTTCTCCTTTCTTTCTTCTTTCGTCTACATCCTTCCTCCTCCTCATCTCTGATGCAGGGGCGGCGCTACCTCGAAGTTGGGCGAGTGCCTTCTTCTTGGCGTTGCTACTCCTCCTCGTAATGAGGGCGTAGTTGTCTTTCTTTCTTATCATTACGAAAGCTCGAGGGTCGAATCAATGATTCTAGTGGAGCTCCATGAAAAACGGTCCGGTCTCTATGAAACCGAAACCGAAAGTCATCTTTTTCTCGTCTCGTCTTCGGTTTGGCTGAGGCCTTCAGGCCCCGAAGGGGCCTTTTACCTCTTCATCCTCATCTGGTTCATCATCAGTTGCTACTATCTGGAAGTGGAATCTAAAAGGGAAAAGGATTAGACACAAAAAAGTATGAAAATCATATTTGGTTGATACAGTGATCTGATTGGTCGAGAATGTAAGATCTGGGCGGGGTTAGATTTCTTGGGTGCAAGTAATTTTGCAGCGCCAGTACTGATAGTGGTGAACAATGGAACTAGGAAAATCTAATTTGGATTTTTGGCCCTTAAAAAGGCCTTTTTGATATCAATTAAAAAGTATAAAATTTGGTTTCATGGTTTGAATTGAGTAATTTTAAAATTGTTTGACATAATTGCATCACTCGTAAGGAAGTGAGCTATGGGTCTGATTTTGCTATCTTCGATATACATTTCATATTGAAATATCTTGTTATAGTTTGCGACATCACAGTTAATTGCTTTATTATAGAAGTTAATATTTAGATCTGTAATAGTTTCAGTTAGGGTTTTTAACTTAAAATCTCTATGAATAGCATTGTTTCTTATGAAATATGGGGCTCCACAGAGTCTGCGAAGCATTTTATTTTGAAAGACATTCAGTTTTTTAGCCTGTGCTTTATTTATATTACACCAGGCTGGTGATGCATATGTAATAATTGGTCTAATATAAGTGATATATATGTATTTTTTATTTTTGAGGGATAATTTTGAATGTGGGTGTAAGAGGCATTTAAGTTTGTTATA
>NC_092211.1:87228773-87273334 GCF_043381705.1 Parasteatoda tepidariorum
GAAAAATTATACTTTTTCCTTTTGTTTTTGTATCAGAATTTTTGCAAGTTGCAATCGCGCAAACTGGCATTTAGATAATAGTTTTAAATTCTTGTAAATTCACTGCAAAAACTGAGGAAAGTCATTATAGAAAATAACAAATGTCTTAGAATATCTCGCAAAAAGAAATGATCCAATATTAGTTAGAGCTAGTAAGGCCAAACGCTCCGTTCTTGAAGTAAAAGTGCGAGCTTTGCGCCAAAGTGACGTCACTAGAGTGACGTCGGAGGATCGGCGCGGCGAAAGATACTTCAAAGGAGTGAACTAGCCCTTCTATTCTCTTTAGCCCTGGGATGAATGGATGAATATGTCCGCCTTATAAGCAGGTGTTGTTGTTGTTGCTTATCCTCACTGTCAGACGGAGTCAGACAAGATCCACGAGTTCGATGACTGAAAGGAAGTCGAAGACTAGGAGAGGATTGCCAAAGAGATCCTCCTTAGAGAGTCCCACGCAATCCAATAGGTGCTCAGGAGAAGCCTGATGAATTTGGCACTTGGTGCAGGTGACGAAGGTTTTTCTGTCCTCGTTGAAAGTGAGCCACTTGATGTGACGGCTGGCAAGCCTTGTCTGAACAGTCTGGGTACGTCTGTCACACGGGAGATCAAGGGACAAACCCGGTATTGACCCCTTGTACCAATTATGGGTTGGGGTGTTTTCCACTCCTCCGAGATTTTTGATTTTTCCAGAGAATATAACTCCAAAAAAGAAGGTGTGGAAGGGAGAGTTGTTGTAATCCTGCAACCCTCCATAGCAAGAATATCGGCCATTTCATTTCGAGTTTTTATATTTATTTTTTCTTATTTTATGAAATTTGTTTTTCGTATCGCTATATCACAATTCTTAATTTCCTTGTCACGATTTATTAAAATTTATTATTTTTGTTTGAAAACATGATTACTTATTCAAATAAAAACAGTCAATTTCTTATGAAATGAAGTCGTTAATGTGCGACAGTCATGAGCCGCGAAAAGTTACAAAATAAAAATTCTTCTTAAAACTATAATGCATTATACCTTCGCTAGAGCATCAAATTGTGGCGAATATTGAGCTTTGGAGTGTGACTCATCCGTGATCAACCAATACTAAAGTCAACTAATACTAGAACCATATCCACTATAAATGTTTCGCATGGTCTGCGATGTCGTAGTTCCTCGTTAGAACTCATACTTCAAAAGAGCGTATAAATCTGACCCTTTTCTTTTTAATCATAAAATAATTATTTTTTCTTTTTTAAGTGTTTTCAATAGCTTCAGAGTTTATAATGATTTTTTTAAGTAAGTTAGATAAGTAAAAAATAAATTAAAAAAATAAAACTGCGAAATGTTTTTTTTTTTAATTTTATAACCGTCATTGAACAGCCAACCATATTTTTTGGGTTTGCGACTACTAATGTTCAACTAACTCCGTAGCCTTGAAATATTGAACCCGATCCAGAAGACAAGGGAACTCCTGGATCAAGTAATGGGAGAAATTTGCTTTCGTGGAGAACTTTTTTTAATGGAATTAGCCCACATTTGCGTTACATGGAGCGAAAAACCGCGAAAACCTTACATGGTTAGTCCGATGGCAAGGGGACTCTAACCCATGATCCGTTTACCACAGAGGATATTTTACGTCAGCACTGTGGTCGGTACAAGCCGGATGCGGAATTCGTAATTTGGGTTTACGACTACTAATGTCCATTTTTTCATTAAAGTAAATGCAAGGCAAAATGTTGCTATTTATTTTATAACCGTCGTTGAGCAGCCGAACCAATTTTCAGGTTTACGACTACTATTGTTCAACTCCGTAGTCTTGTAATTTTGAACCATATCCAGAAGACAAGGGAACTCCTGGATCAAGTATTGGGAGAAATTTGCTTTGGTAGAGGATTTTTTTTGGTGGAACTAACCCGCATTTGCGTTACATGGAGTGAAAAACCACGAAAATCTTACATGGTTAGCTCGATGGCAAGGGGACTATTTCGTAGCTAAGTTTTTATTTATATAAAAATAATAAGTTATTCTAAATAAATGCTTAACATACTGTTTAACTATTCAATACTACTTAAATTATTATGTAAGAGAATCTAAGAAAATGACCCACTGTTCGCCTGACGGCAAGGGGCCTCTAACCCATGATCTGTCTACTACAGAGGACATTTTACGTCAGCACTGTGGTCGGTACAAGTCGGATGCGGAATTCGTATCGATCAACCATTGCTGGGATTCGAACCCGTTCACCTGACACTAAAGGCGAACGCTCTATCCGCTGATCCATCCCGGCTCCCGGTGAAACGTTAAGATTTTACCAAATAATAAGTTGTTGAAGGCGACGTGATGTGACTATATTTTTGAACCTTAATTTGTTGAAAAAACAGCAGAGCGCCCTTTAAAAGTTTTGCGAATTGATATCCATATATTTTTGTAAAACATTAATATTTATTTGCAACAAATGTTTCTTTTTAGTTTTAATTGATAATTAATACCAGGTGAAGATTATTGAACTTGATCTTCATCAAACTTGATTTCATTTATAAGCAATTTTGATATATTTTTTGGTATTACGCATTTATTTTACGCATGTAAAACTAGCAAGTACATGATTATTAAAATTTGTTAATTTTTTTACAAAATTATTTTCTGTCTAATAGGGAATTTTCATGTTGATTTTTTCTTTTCACTTGTATTCTCTAAAAAACAAAATTATCTTGCTTAAAAAAAGTGCAATTTGTTTCCGTTTTTTTGATATTTTACTATTTATAAAAAAGTTTTTGGATAAATTTGAGAACATTTGAGAATATATGTTAAAATTTTTGAGGACATCTTCTGTCCTTAAATTTTATCCTTGAGGACAAATACTGAAATTTCAGAACTGCTCTTAAGATTTGAGGGCATCTGGTCACCTTAGCATAACGCCTTCACGATCTAGTGCAGGCTTCTTTTTTATCCTTTTAAATATAATGTAACAGCTGTTTCAAATTGTTCAAAAATTGCCATTTCTTTTCTAAATTAGAACACGAGATTCCCCTCTTTAAACTACGCTTCCCCCATATTAAACTGCGAGCTATGTTGAAACTCTTAACTCCGATAACACCAAAATTCTTTCCAACCCGTAAACATCGAGTTATCTTGACTCTTGAGTTTTGTTTCATTCATATATAAGCCAATTCTCTAGTCAATTATATCAATTCCATTCATCTCTTACGTTTCACAGGGTAATGCATACTGCTCTGATTTGCCTCTTTCTACCACTTTTGCTTCCTCGGCTACAGCGATTTTTTTTGTTTTGTTTTCCTTCTCTATTTCTCTTTCCATTTTTTGTCCGACACTAAGCTATTTTTTTCCTCAAAATCTGTGTTGTTTTAATCAATCACGTATTTTTGGTCTTGATCTTCTTGTTTAGAGCTGTCGAAACGTGTCAACGCTTTTTTTTTTAAATTTAATTATGAAATAAATGAAGTCTCCATTGAATAAAGTTAATATTTTTTCTCTTTAAAATTAACTAAATACAAATTTCGAAGCGCATTAATTTCAATTACAACGAAAGTTAAATTTGCATTCAAATTTTTAAAAATGATTTGTCGATGTTTTGAGAGCCTTTTTTTGTGTGCATATTTTTGCATATTATTTAAAATGAAAAACAATGCATACATGTTTAAAAAATGCTTGTAGAAAACCTTAAAATAAGCAAAGTTGTGTTTCCTTATTAAAAAAAGAAAATAAAAACAATATAGTGATTATAGTGAAGTTCATAGAAGTATTTTTATACAAAACATTAAACTATGAAGAACCTGAAAGTTTTGAGAATAAACACCTGGAAAAAATTCCAAAAGCTAAGTTACTTCTAGTTTAATTTAAAAAAAGGATACTTAGCATGGAATTTCCAAGCTACTTTATTTCTTTGAAAGATGTTATTTTCGAATTTCTTTTTTCTGATTTGAATTTCAGATAAAGTTAAAACCAGAAAGGCCTGTATTATTTATAAGACTATAAAATGATGTAAGTATAAGGCATTGAAGAAAGCTTTGAAAACTATTTTTACACTTACAAAAAAAAAATATCGTAATTTATGCAGTTGATGGTTAAAATAGTTTGGTTTTTTTTCCTTTCATTTTCAGATTTTTGAGAAAGGGAAAAATATATTTTTTCTTTTTTGATTCATATCGAACAGCGGTCTTAGGTAAAAATAATCGTTTTATAAAGAATTTTAACGATTTAAAAAATGTTTTGTTGAGGGAGTTTATTTTTGTGAAGGAGTAAAATTTATATCGGGTCATAGAAAAACTACAGATTTAAATAGAAAATTGAAATTGTCCATGTCTTTAAATATAATAGGAATTTTCGTATCGTAATATCGCTTTTAAATATGCAGCTTTTCGCGTAAGCCGTTATTTTAAATATCACATTGTTTTTTTAGCACTGATTAGTTTTAATATTGATTATTGAAATTATTTTTGTGCTATTTTTTATGCAATGTGGAATTTATTTTATCATTCTAAAAACTTAAGAAACTACATGACTAAATTTTATAAAAATATCAAGTGATTAAAAAAAAAATATTACTCTTGTTATTAGTTTTCTTTTCCAAAAAAGAAAAAAACTCTAATGAATAAAAATTATGATTTTTCAAATATTTTTATAAATATAATTCACATTTTATAATTTCAGTGCAAAAAAAAATTACATAGTGAGAAGTAATTTTTTTTAAATTTGTTAAAAAAAATTAATTTTTTAGGAAAATAAATCAAGAACAAAGCACTAAAAGCCAAATTGTTATATTAAAAAAAAACCTTAAAATAGATAAAAATGTCTTTGCTAGACTTAATGGTTCAGAGCAGTGATTCTCAACCTTTTTTTTGTGGCGGCACATTTTTAACGATTTCAAAATTTGACGGCGCAAAATGAAAAAAATTAATTTAAAAGTTGTTTACTTACCTATAATACCCTGTGTTAAATAGTTTGGGATGATAATTTTGAAGGTGAAATAAAATAATATGTACTACAAAAGCAAGTTTATTAAGAGATTCATTATTTCTTCCGCCTAATGTTTTGTTAGTTAGTAACAGTTATTTATTTTTTTGCTAGTAATTAATTATTAGCTTGTTTTCTATAGTTATTATCTGTTCTTTCTTTACACTAATTCTTATTCTTTTGTGATTTCCTGTAAACTAGTATTTTTACTAATTATTAATTGTTGGCTTAATTTTTNAGGATTGAGCCCTGTGGCACGCCTGCTTTGATGACTCTTTTTGTGGAGAGGGCATTATTTAATTTGATTTTAAAAGTCCTGTTTGCAAGGTAATTATCTATTATGTGTATAAGGTCATCCGGGATCTTGTAATTTATCATTTTATGCATGAGACCATTATGCCAAACTTTATCGAATGCCTTTGCAAAGTCAAGCATTACCATTGGTGTAGTTTCTTTTTTGTAGAAACCTTGGCTGATAAATTCGAGTATCCTTAGGAGTTGCTTTGTTGTGGAGAGTGTTTCGAAAACCAAATTGTTCATTAGGTAGACAGTCGAGGGTGGGGAGAAGTCTAGTTAGTATTATTTTCTCTAGTACTTTTGAGAGGGTGTTTAGAAGGCTAATTGGTCTACAGTTTTCTGGGTTTATATGGTTTTTCCCTTGTTTTGGGAATAGTATTACGATTGCGTTTTTCCATGTAGTTGGGAAATAGCAGTTCGAAATACAGGCATAAAGATGTTGGATTCAATCATTTATTAAAGGAACATATAAATACGGAGTTTTATTCAACCGATTCGATTCTACTGATTTTATCTTCTCAATAATACAAAACTATACATGAGAAACAAGTAATTGTTTTCAGTTAGTTCGAGTTTCTGGTGTTTTAAATGCAGACCTTTCTTTTGTTATTAATTATTGTATTTTCATTTTAGATATAAAGTTTGGTTTGCTTTAATATTCTTAAAATGATATGCCGGTAAGCAAATATGTTTTAATTTTCAAATTATTACACTTATTTTGATTCCTGTCTATGTATCTAATTTTCAATTCCTCCTCAGTAGAAATTGGTTTTCATTGAAATCCAGTTTTCAGAAATATCCTCCAGATATGTTGTTATAAAAGTAATGTGTTGTTCATATTTTTATAAGTTGAAGCTCCAGAAGCTGAAAATATCAGAGTTGTTGTACGAGGTCGTCCTATGAATGAAAATGAAAAAACTAACCATTACAAAAATATTGTTGAGGTAAGAAATATTTACTCATTTTTATTATTTTTGTAGAAGGTGTAGTGTATCTACGACAACAAAAATATAATTTCAATTCACCATATATACATAAGGCATGTTATAAACGTAAGGCATGTTAACATGCCTTATATACATAAGGCGTGTTAACTCTATTCTATGCTGCAGTACCTTTTCATAGAAGAAGGTTGACATGGTCGATGAATATATCCCCACATTGGTGACTAGGACGAGACATGAACACGCCTACCTTGACAGAAACTCCCACTTCGAATTGAACACTCCTACTTCGATGGATTGTTCACATGGAAAAGTTGACTTGCTACTTGTGACTGCGACATTATCCACTTCCTTGCGCTGTTGCTACTCAATCTCGATCACACACAACTTCGGCTTGCATACACTCGGCTCCTAGTGGCAACTCATGAGCAACCACGACTGTGAACTTAAGACTGCTCACCCGGCGTCTCACAAAACACAACATTTAATCAACTAATGGTATCCGTCTTCAAATTCTATCACAGCTATAGTCCTGGTGGGATAGTACTGTAGTGTATCTACCACTGCAAAAATACAATTCCAATTCACTAGTATATAAGACTGTATTTTTCGTTTTAAACTGAAGATAATGGCAACACATTTTTCTGTGTTAATTAAAATTTTCCAATCATTTAACCAGTTTTAAAGGTAAAAAAGTTTGTATCTGAGAAGCGGCCGAATGGTGATCTGGTCCAGAGCTGTGTCATCAGCGAAGATATAGTTTTGGGTAAGATTTGTTGTGGGAATGTCCTGAAGATAAATAAGAAATAGGAGAGGGTTCAGATAGAGTATCCAGACTTAGTCGAAGGCTTTCGCAAATTCTTTTTAAAATAAATTTCAATTGAATTACTGTTAATTTCTGTTTACTGCATAATATCAAGAAGTAAAATGTATAAAATTTAAGAATACATGAGGCACTGAGTAAAAAGTACCTTAGAAATGCAGTTTAGTATGATAGAGTTCGAAGCAGGATTCAAGGCAAAGTCCAATTTCCCAGTCTTTACACCAGATTCGTGTCTCCTTGCGAATTTTTTTGCCATTTGCATCATCTCTTGAACAGCATACAGCACAATGTCTTCGGGGCTCTCTTTTTATGGGGTAAGGTGGTATGTGGCTTGGAAAATAACGAGCTGTCAATCTCAAAGTAGAACTCGGTCTTCTAGGACAGCCGCTTTTATCTGTATTGGAATATTTTTCGATACTTTCTTCAACAATTTTCAATTATATTTGGTTTTTCTTTTTGTAAAGTACACAGGCATTCCCCAACGATTGATCTAAAATCTGCCTGAAAATTTTGGTATAATTCTTCCCCTGCTGTTTTCGGAGCGTAGGGTAGTAGGACATTTCTTGATCGCATAAATCGACGCCACCCATTGTATTATTATAGTCACAAACGAGAACTGGTTTCTTAACAGTCTTTTTAGATTTGTATGTCACCTAATGAGAGCTTGCATCATGAAAAGTACTCAAAAGGCAGACACTTTTCTTGTCATGCCACTTCAGAGCCATAACCTTACCTGTTTGATAGGCAACAATTTAACCCTTGGGCACTTTCTCTTTTCCAAAATTGTCAGGGAGGTCTTTTCTGGTTTTATTCACTGTCCCATAAGTGTCCGTCTTTTCTGTAACTAAGATGTCTGCAAGCTGAGGAGACATATAAAAATTATCAATGGTGACCCAATAACCTTTTCCCAGAAATCTATCCATCAAGTGTAAAACAATTTTGGTGAAAACTGGATATTGGCTGTATTTCGGATTATACACTGCTTCATCACCTGTGCATATCAGGAAATCTGAAATGTATCCACTTTCTGCTTCACAAAGAACAAAAAACTTCAAGCCAAATCTTGCTCTTTTTTTTTTTGCAATTCCGCAATTTCTTTCCTTTGAACCGCATCCAACTTTTATCTAAACTAAGATTTTTCCCTGGTATATAGACTTCTCGATATTTTCGTTAAAGATGTTCCATTAGTTCATAAATTTTATTCAATTTCGGCCATGGGTGTCGATCTTGATCAAATTCCTCACTATTAGTAAAATGAAGAAACTTCATGAGTAATAAAAACCTATTTTTTCCTATTACTTTTGCAAAGATTGGTGTGGATAATATTTGACGTTTGAACTAATAATGATCTTTTTCTGGTTTCTTTATGACTCCTTGGAGATGCAAAACTGCAAAAAAAATAGTCTTAGTTCTTCAACAATCGTTTATGTCCATTTTTTCCAGCGTGATCGCTCTTTACAAACTGTTTTATTGATATATTGTTGGGCGTATCTATTGGTTTCTTGGACTATCATTCGTAATATTTGATCAATATGCTTGCATTGTTAGCTATATTCACAGTCATTCCAGGATTTCCACTAAAAGGAAATGGCGAAGGAAGAATATTCTTCATATCTATTTTGCACCACTGCCTAACGCTTTGCAAGTTTATTGAATCATGGTCAGATTCATCGCTATATGAAGAGCAGTCCAAAAAAATCTATATCACTATCTAAACTGAAATCGCTTTCAGAATCTGAATCAGGAATATACACTCTGTCAACCGCTGAAAGTTTTCTAGCAGCCATTTCTGATAAGAAAATAGCGACAAAATGTGAAGTTTGCTTGGTAACACTACGCGCCTTCAAATATGGCAATTTAGTGGACAACTAACGACATATGTTGGTCAAAACGTAAATTAAACGTCTAATACTGCTTAAACGGGACGCGCTCATCAATAAGGGAAGAAAAACACATGCCCGCGGAAATCGTATGAGCAAATTTTGCTACAATTGAGTTGCCCGTGGAAATCGCGGGATGAGCAGACAGAGGGTTAACAACTGAAGAATGTCCATTGTTTCTGAAAATATTTTTGCTAAGATAATGTATTAGCGCTTTAATAAATTAGATTTAAAGGAATTTTGTTCACCAGATCATATAAAGTTTTTAAATTGTTACATAAAATGTCAGGTTGACAAATCTTCATAAGTTTTGATATGTCTTTTAAAAAAATTTCTATTTGTTTCAAAATTTTTGCTTTACTTCTATACCACTTGAAAAAATATTTTGCCAAAGCCTCCATTGTTAGAGAATTAAGTGCTTTTAAATTACGCGATTCTTTAATTTTCACTACACACATTTTCATCTATAAATATTTTACAGATGCCAAACTTTTTTTTCTTTACAGCAAGAGTTGTTAATTAATTTTTATTGTTTACATTCAGATGAAACCAGTTGAAGGCTCTGTGACTCTGTCACATCGACATGCTTCTGAGTATGATCCTCCTTTACATTTGATACTGTTACTGTCCCGATACTGTCCTTTTACATTTGATACTGTTTTTAGAACGGATTCCACTCAAGTGGATGTTATAGCCGCTCGTCCTATTCTTGATAATGTTCTAGAAGGCTATAATGGTAATCTTATTAATTTTAAACTAAAATAATGTTTTATTTAAATAAAAAAATATCGTTTTTAAAAAATTATTGAGGAGACATGTTTAAAATAGCCTAGTAAATTAAAATTTAAAGAAAATAATGTGGATAAAAGTAATGTAAGAGTTTTCATAATCTGTATGTAAAATCATATGTCATCATCACATAAGTAAAATAATTTACCACCCGATTTAAACCCATTAACTTTTTTTCTAAATAAGAGTAACAGAAGTAAACACTTCTTATGAAGTTTTTATTTATAAATAATGACGAAAAACTTATGGTCTCCAAAAGTAACTTGGAATAATTGAATTTTTCTCACGCTGCCTCACCTAAATTATGTATTCCTCATGTGACATCTATCAGATCTTAAGTACGCAAATTTATGAGGGCGATGGGCTTGAAAATAAAAACTATGTGTAACTTATTTAATTATTAGTTCGTATTACATAAAAGTTTCAACTATTTTAAGTTAAAAGCAGTAACTATTTATTCATTGTTTTTAGTTAAGTAAATAATGTAACTTTTATCTGAGCTTTGATTGATTAATGTGAAAAGAAACCTGATTTTTAAGACTAAGTGCTTTTTTTGTAGTAATGATTTTTGCCAACCTCTCTGTCGAAAATAAAGGAGGACACACGCAGAGTTGTATTTTTATTGAATCCACATGCATAAGTAAAATATTTATAAAATAAGTACTATATATTCTGCAAAAGGTGAAATAATAACATCATTATAATTATTTCTTGTATCTTTTCTCAGAAGACGTTTCAGACTTAGCTTCTTTACAAGGCTCTTGATAAACATACTACAATAAAAAAGTAAATTGTTATTAACTTTTTATAACACAATTTTACAATTATAAAATGATCAAGTTTTACACTGCGAAACCTTGAAAGAAAGTTGAATATAAAATGACTGAGATCAAGTCTAGAATAACAGAACACAAGATATCGGGGTAGAACTAGTTTCAGAACAATGAAATGAGATTATTTTAGTCTAAAAATTATATATTCTAACCTTATGAAATGAAAGTTCTCACATATTAAAATTTACTAATCTTTTATTTAAAAATTTACTATTATTTTAAGCTACTATTTAATGTTATTTTAATTTTGTAAATTTTTTATGCTATTGAACTAGTTCTATCATAGCTTTTAAAGGTGCGAATTATGTTTTAGCAATTTTTCTTCATTTTTTAATTATTTCTCAGAATATTAACCCTTAAGCTAAAATTCCATTAACTCCTTGATATACAGTGACCTCTCACTTATGCACCACCTATTTTATGCTGCTTTTTCATTTATACAACGATTTTAATTGGTCCCAATGCATTAAGTAGGAAAATAATGATTATCATCCTTCCGTTGTTACTCCTTCTATGACAAATTTGGTTTTCTTTAGATCCGAGTGTGTTTTGGGGTAAAAACAATGATGGCCATTGATATGAATCCAGTTAGTTGGTAGTTGGTATTACACCGTATGAGTTCTCTTCTTCCGTGAATAAAACTACAGCATATTCCATGCTCTACACCTGTGTGTTGCATATGGCAGCCAAATATCTTGAAAATGTTTGTTGAGATGACTTGATAATAGTTTTATTATACATTTCCTATAGTTAACAAATTATCATTTATGTAAGTAAATATAGATTAAAGTACTTCTTTCAAGTAACTATAGATGAAATGATGTATAGTGTTTCTCATAGTAAAACTACTACATAACAGTTTAAAAAAAAGTAATTAATAGTTAATAAGCATTTTCAAAGCTGTTATAGAAAGTATTGCCAGAATAAATAGACTACTTTTCATGCTTTCTAATACAAAGTCAAAAAGTATAAAAATTCCTGGGCAAAACAAGATTGAAATTGAAAGACTTGGAAAGTGGTTATATCGAGGTAGGTACTCATTTTAAATATTTTTTTTTAATATAACTGGCTCTGTATGAAATAAAAGTAGTCTAAACTCAGTTGCCTTCCATCTCTTTACATCATTTAAATGACGGGGTTTTCTGGAAAATTTTAAAGAAACGCAATTTTTTAAGGCTTTTAGTTCATAAGAAATGCTTTCTATTTTGCGTGAGGAAAATTTAATAGGTACTGGTCCAAAAATCCACAGATAGACAAACAATCTTACCACACCTAGACAAACTAGTTGCATATAATCTAAAGGTAAACTATGAACAAAATATCGGGAATGAGCAGCACTCTGAAACATGTAAGTCTTCATCGCTTAAAAATGTATATAAGGTTCTTTTCAGTTGCAGTAAATGCTACACGATTATTTACCCATTCACCAACTTGTTAGCATTTTGTGCATGAACTATACCCGGTATGCCCTTTAGTTCCCAAAAGGAAAAACTTAGCGGGTGCGTCGCAATTGAAGCCTTTAATAGATAATAATATTTCTTTCCCGGCTACTCTGAATCTTTCTGTTATTAATATTATACTTTCTTCTATGAATTCCTTTAGATAAACAGAACAATTATGGGCTTTCCTTTCCCTCAATATATGCTTATAGAGAATAAGACCAAATTCTGTGGAAGTGCTTTTGAATAAAAGCAAGCAGGCCCTGAATATTAATCAAGAGTTGAACATTTGAAATATTTCTGTCTCAGTCTTCAACGATCTGCAGATATTTTCCTTTATTCCAATATTGAAACACTGGCCTGGTTGAACTGCCCTCGAAACGACGCAAGGAGGAGTCTCAGCAAAGTTTTAGCTTCTAATGGTAAATCCGAAAAACACAAGTGTTCTCGGAGAATAGAGAGCAATGCACTGACTGCAACAATATTAATTTGAAAAGAATTCGCCCATAACTTTTCATTTACTAACTTTAATTCTGTTAGTGCTAAGCTGTTATCGAAATCCTCTTCGTCGTCAGATGGATAAGGCTTTAAAGTTCTTCTAAAGTTAGTTCTGTATCGATTTGTGAATTACTTCCTTGCTGTTTTTGTAATTTGTCCTGATCCTGTATCAGTATTATTTCAGGAACTTCAATGCCATGCTCAAGACTTTTCACTCCCGTATCTGCATTATTTAATCTTTAATTTCCTCTTTTATTATCTCTTTATTTTATTTATCTGTTTAATTTCCCTTGTCTCGTCAAATTTACATAATATTTTCGAGACAGTATCCAACACCTAGTCAAACCAAAAAGAGAGTGCTTTAAAAGTATGCAAAATATCAACTTTTTAGAATTGCCCTCAAAATGATCTTCAGAAGAAGGTAGTTGCTTTTAATGAAATAGAAAGAAACATCTATGAGATAAAAATTTTAAAAAAAAACCAACCTTTAGCAATCAACTATCTACGTAGAATACTGGTCTATCTCTAAAAAATGTGTCCCCTCTTGAGCGGTTACAAGACTCTCCAAATTCAACGCGCTGAGCTCTAGAGATTTCGCAAAGGTGAAGGACAACCAAGAGAGTGCTTCAGTAGGAGACAGCCCAATAGGTAAATGGCACTACTTGCATTGTGATGACCACATCACAATTCTCTATTCTGGTGGGGGACTAGCTGAATAAAGGGTCCAAGCTAGGGAAAAGAAATTATTTTATTTAAAAAAAAATAGTACATGTTTAACGGAAAAGTGGTTATCGCTATAAACAGGTTAAAAATACATTGAGTAAATAGGAATTTCACCGGAACCTCAAGGAAATATCGCTATAGACAGGTTTATCGTTATACACAGGTTTCACTGTATTAAAAAGCCTATCTAATAGATGTGATGTATATGAAAAATGCCCTACCGAAATCTAAGTGTGCCCATTATTCATAAAATATCAAAAACACTGGTAAGCACAAGGCAATGAAACATTTTACACTAAAAATTATCAAACTACTATATAATTTAATTTTAAAATAAGTACTAGTAAAACAAACAAAAATTAGATAAAACTTTTATTCGCCAACACTTCGCATACATTCTCAAAAACTATTGCACGGTGCGCCTTAACCAAAGTTAAATAAAACTCTCTTACACCTAGAAAATTAAAAGAGACTCTGAATTTACAATGTTAACGGATAATAAAAATCAAAAAATCAAAATAATCTGTGGAGAGATTTTTAAAAAAATCCACTTTGAACATTTTTGCGCACGAAGTATGATATTTTGGAAAATCTGGCGTTGTTTTATATCAATAGAAAGGAAACAAATTATATAATAATGATTTTTCAGTTGCAATTCTATTAAACTTTTATGATTTAAACATTTTACTGCTGATAAAATATGAAAATGTAACATAATTTAATCATAATTACATCAATTTAAACATGTGAAGCATTATATCTACAAACAGCTCTCGAAAGGTGTTTAGAATAATCCGGGAGATTTGCAGCAACCTTATTAATTTCCCAGGAAGATTTTAAGAAATCAAAATGTACGGACTCCATCGCCTGCTCCCCAAAAAATGCTAATCCTTCACCGTTTTTGTCACAGAACTGTTCAATGTGAAAAAAAACTGCATGAACCTTTGGTGTAACGCTGACACCTAAGTCCATGTAGCTCTTTTTGAAAGCTTCTATACATGCTTTGTAATTTTGGTCAAGATTATTTCCGAAGCATGCAGAAACCACTTTTTTGAAGTCGTCAAATACTTTAACGTACTTCAGTATTGCTAGATTTTTAAACTGGTGCAGAAGTTCTTCTTTATCCAAAAGTGTTTTGCATGCATTTCCTTTAAACCCAGAACATCCTCGTCTGATTTCATGCTGAACGTGACAAGCTTTTGTCCATGTCAGCGATTCATTTTCACACTCTTTCAACATATGCGTGAAAACAGTGTTAACAACACCAAGCATAAGGTGTAATTCTGGCGGTGGAATAATGTCTAGGAATGTTTTGCCTCCAACAGTTGCAATTAGCGGTGGATGAATGCAATTGAAATAATCTTTCGCTTTGTTTTTTGAACCTTTTCCTTCAGTCAGCCAACTTGTATAATACGATGAAACATTTTCGGGGGATCTCAATTCGCCACAGCTGCTTAGCTCATCTTTCTTGGCATAACAATAAGTGCATGGGTATGCGCTGCTGTGCGACATTATACCTGCTAAGATATTCGCTAACTTCAAATCGGTTGCAATTGTGCCGTGGAAAGGACTTATATTCAACGTTGAAATGAGTTGATCTACATTCTTATAATTTTCTTGTGCACTCGGAACGGCTGCTAGAATGAATAGTCGTTTAACTCCAGAATCCTTAAATTTCCTTGCAGCTATCCCCTCATCATACTTAGCACGCTTACAGCTGCACTCGAAGTCCAACTCATTTGATTGTACAGAAAGACATATTTTTAAAAATCCACCTCCTCCATTAATATCCATTTTTAAGTGAACATCCAGTACATCTCGTTTATTTTTCACATACTGAACAAAAGCAGGAACATCTTTGCAGTTAACTCCAAGCGCAGGAGCATTCGAGACTTCATCGCCTTTTATACAAACGAAAGGAAATTCCTTAAAATCAAAATAATCGTCGACAGAATGAGCTGTGATATTAAGTTTTGTTTTTTATCCTGGTTCAATTGCTTTTCTACTTCGTGTACACACACGAATGGAAGCTGCCATTTTTAAAGTCACAGTGCTTGTGCTAATTTCACAGTGCTTGTGTCGCTAAAGTCGATTTAAGTTTTTATTATTTTTGTTTTTTAAATAGTGGTTCATCGACTATAATTAACAATTAAAAAACTTCTAATAATTATAAAATTTATTATGAACTGTTATTATGAATATTTAATACAAATATATTATTTTTTTTTCTATTTATAAGTATAAAATGATGCTAACATTTTTGAAATATCGTACTTCGTGAGCAAAAATGTTCAAAATGGATTTTTTTAAAAATCTCTCCACAGATTATTTTAATTTTTCGATTTTTATTATCAAGGGACATTGTAAATTCAGAATCTCTATTAATTTTCCAGGTGTAAGAGCATTTTATTTAATTTTAGTTAAGGCGCACCGTGATTGCCTTTCTCAGCTCTATGCCTTTCTTTCTTCTGCGAGCCGATTGGCCTCTTTTAAATGTTCAGATATTGTCCTAATGGCTGCTCAATTGAGCGTCTATTAAACGTTCCGCTTTTTCAGGGGGGATTACGAGATCCCTGTTTCTTTTTCGTTTCTAAACCTGCCTCTTTGAAGACACTTGCTCGTATGCGGAAGAGGTCTCCGCTGCTCCAACAGGTGTTGGGCACTCCACGGGTGTCTCCAAATGGCTGACTGAGTACTGGCTGTGATTTGGCTCAGCCATTGATTCGACTTCATCCATACTGAAGTTCAATTACACGAATGACTCTGCTGGAGACCCAGGCAAAATTACTTCAATAGATTCATTCCTCCAACTCTATTAATTCTTTTAGACCCCCGGACCTCCTCCAGTGCCATTAGCATTCTTTACTCTTTTTAAATACTTTTCTTTATCTCTTGCTTATAATCAGACCAAGACTATAAGAGTAACTGTAGAATTACACAAGATTTATTATGAATTAACAATTATATTGTTTATTTAATAAACAAAATTTATGTTAATTTATAAACCTGCAAAAATTCACTTCGAAAATCACAAAAATTAGTTTCCTAAATGATGTTACTCATACGCAGAATTTAGTAGTAGAAATAAATAATATCGGATTTCATAAACCATGTGGAAACAGAATCTACTGAAAAAAAATGGAAACAAAAAGAAAATAGAATCTTTGCTACAAAAATACCAAAATTGGTTGTAATAATTTCCTACATCGCTTGAAATATATCTGAGTATTTGAAAACTGCGTAAAAATCAGGACCAAAGTAACATTTGAAAACTTTACATTAAATAAAAACTTATTAAACTTCAAAAAATAAAAAAAAATGTTCAAATATTTATAACAAAAAAGGAATCGGAAAAGATTTATTGTTTTGCTAAATTAAACGACAACTTATTTTAAAAAATGTTCAAATATTCGCACCTAAAAAGGGGAATTAATTAGATTAATGATAATATCGACATAAACCGAGTGTAAAAGAGTTATTCATTGAATTCATGGTCCTCCGAACTTTGCTTTCATATTAGTTTTCAAATTATGATTAATTTATTCTGCTACGCATATTTATTTAGAACTAACCACAGAAGAAATCTCTAAGGATGTTACTTTTATCCAACACAGTAAACTGCAATAGTTTTATTTATTTTAAATATGAAGGAACAAATTCTTAAGTGATCTTGGCGATGGCAGTTGGAGTGAATATGGCAAAATGTTCATGATAAAATTATTATTTGGTATTCCAGTTCAATTTGCTAATTCAAAGGTTATTTACATTGTGAAATGATATATATTATAGATGGTTTTCATAATAAAATGGTGCAGTAAGATTAGTAGATACGAAATTAATATTAGGTTTTAATTAACAAAATATCATTGGCTTGTTATGTTTCTAATTGGAGAAACTAGAAAACTTATTTTTAATAATATTTAAAAGAAATATTCATTAATCATTGTCAAAAACCAATGATAATTAGATGTTATATAGTATGAATTGACTAATTTTGTGCTAAATTCTGTTGCAGTTGCAAAATTTTAAACTGGTACCTTGTTTTAAGCGAAATTGGCTACCAAAAAATTTAACTAGTGCAATTAGTGACATAAAATTGATAAACTGCACGAAATTTATCCTAATCTCGACAACTTCAAAACAATACATATTGATCGCAAAACCCAGGTTATTATCAATAGACTGCGCATTGGTCATTCCCGTTTTACTCACATGCATTTACTAAAATCTGAACCTGCACCTAGTTGTTCTCTATGTCATGTCGACATTATTATTAAACTTATTTTAACCGACTGCGAACGATTCAAACATTTGAGGAACAAACTTTTTGGCAGCTTTTATCCTAATCTTCAATCTTGACTTGGTGACCCTATACATCAGTAGTCAATAATACAGTAGTCTGACCTAGGGACCTACTTTTAACCTAGTGCCTGGCGCAGTATAGCCATTTCTGGCTCTTGTGCCAATAAAATCCAACCAACCAAACATCCATTTGTCGACAGATTTGATGCATCCACCTTCCGAATTCAGCATCTTTGTAAGCACTTCCCAATGTTGATGTTTTACCTTAGAGGTAAAGGTGCCGGTAAGGGTACCTTTATTTAGATCAGGATTCTTTTCCAGATATTCAACAATCATGGTTTGTTGGCGAACATTAATTTTCGTGCGAGAAGCCATTTGAAAATACTACGTATACACTCTATACACTTCAAATAAACACAAGCTTGGTTTAGAACACACACGACTGTTGAAAATGTATGAATGTTTAAGCTTTCATTTTTAAGTTAATGCGATTTTAGCTCGCATAGAAGAAGAGAAAACAAAAATATCGTTGCCAGATTAATAAATTAGAATTATAGTAATTTTCTAATTGGTCAAAGTTAGTCCCGCCTACAAACTTCAATTCCTCTGGAATCGTACGGAATGTCGATTCCGGATTCCGAAATACTCATGTTACGGCAAAATGGGTTTCACGAAATTGACATTCCGATGAAAGCTAGTTTCCGAGCGGAATAAATTTCGATGAGTTGGTAATAGGGCCCCCTGGTCGTGGGTCAAAAGAGCGAATGGTATCTACCGTGAATTCCGTCTTCTGGTATTTGATATAAAGAACAATGGTCGACTTGGTATTGTCCAATACATGCCTCCAAAACCTGCCAAGAGTGGTTTGAAATTGTGAATGATGTGCTCTTCCTCTCTTGACTATGTTTTAGTTACTTCGAAGTTTATTGCAGCAAACATGATAGAATGAAATTAAATGGTCAAGGAATTGGTTATGATATAGTCACACAGTTAAGCAGCATTTTACTGTCTAGAAAGAACTATCATATTTATTTTGATAGTTATTTTACCTTTGATGATGGACCTCATGAAAAAAAAATATTTGTTCTTGTGGAACTTTGAACACTAACCGAAAAGACATTCGATTGCCCTACAGTGTTTTCTGATTACAAAAAGTTTATAGGTGGTGTTGATCTGGCAGATCAAAAGCACAAATACTACGAGTCCGTGCGGAAATCAAGTAAGTGGTGATTATATGTGTTTTGGTGGACACGGCTGTCCTCAATTCTTTCCTGAGTTATTCGCTTTCACAACCATAAACTAAAGAAACCTAAAAGAATGTTGGACTTTAAAGTAAGTCTCGCCAAAGAATTGTCTAAAGGAATTTTATCTCCCTTAGTCCGAGCCCATCTGCCAATTCAAACCAAAATCCACTTCATAAAAAACCTCAGGGAGTTTGCCTTCTTCAGGTAAACACAGGTAGTCACGCCCCGGGGTACCGTAGTGATCTGTCCTCCCTTCGCTTTACGGGTATGCAGTCTCGAGCACTTTCCGACGATCATCTTTCATCTCTAAATCTCACACACCATTATTGGTTTATTACATTTTCCGTAATTTCTGATTACTGTGCATTACTTGTCCTCTTGCATGCGACTTTCGACAGTTTTAAAATCTAAATAATAAATAGTTACGTTAGCAAACTGTACCTGGCAGAAAATAAAAAACACTGAAAAAATTAATTTAATGTTTTTTTCTCTTATTAGTTGATAGAATGTAACGTAACAATTATTTTTTTGTCAATTTCGGGTAATGACATGCCCACAAGTAGCAAATGGAAAAATCCCTTACGAATCGAAAATAAAATATTATCATATCAAAATATTCATTTTAAAGTGCACCAAAAATTATTCAATGGAAAATTAAATAATAAAAAAGGAGAAATTATTGTAGAAATTTTTTTTTATTAAAAATTACTCAGAAATTCTACCAATATTTTTTCTTTAATGGCGAAGACAGGAAATTTTTTAACTACTTATGCAACATGAATTTTTCAAACTCACTCACTTACATACCTGCCAACTTTTAATCTCTTCCAATATGATTTTTCCCAGTGGTAGTAAAACGGAATTAAAATTTCTATTTTAGGCAAAGAAATACGTTGTATTTGAAAAAGCTTAACTTCACAACCATGATAGTACACATATAATTATATATGCTTAATTTTTTGAAGAATAGTGGTGATCAAAATCATTTAAAAATTAAGTTTATAAAAGAAAAAGTAGTGTATATTTACTACCACTTTAAATATAAAAATAAAATTTTACGCCAAATGCGTAAAAGTTGGCAGGTATGCACTTAGCTTCTCTCTCTGCGAAATTTTTGCACAAAAAGATTTCTAATACTATCTATAAGTAGAAGAAAAAATTTTTAAAGAAAGTTTTGAATTACTAATATTTGAGTCGCTCAGAAGCCAATGCGGTTAAGTCCAAAACACAAAAATAGAGAAAATTAATGTTTTTTGATACATTAGTTTTTAAAATTCTTGGTTTTTTAATTTGATTGGAAAAGTGTATTGTCTTTTTTCAAGGTGTAAACTCTGCAAAAAAACAAGATATGTACAGGATGTGTAAATAAAAACGTAAGTATTTATTGAAATAATGACAGCATCTTAAAAATTTTAGGACTTATACCTTTTGGCAGCTGAAAAAGATAAGAAATTTATGTAAAAATAATAAAATTACATTTATTGTCATTCAAGTTTTATGTTTATTCATCATAACAAACATCATCTTCTTCCGAGTTATTTAAGGCGACGAGGGAGGTTCAAATTTTTATTTTTCGCTCAATCATTCTGAAAATTGATCAGCTAATGGATATAGGCAATACAAGATACCATATAAAATTTTGTTGAACAATTGTCAAAATTTTAAATTTTATTAAAAATTTTAAAATAATATTTTTTGAAAATGCTCCAGGCGGCTTAAATTTTGATATATGGTGTTCAAATTTTTTTTTAAAGTTGTTTAAAGACGTTGTAACAAGATGTACTAGGTACCAATTGCACTAATCAAATGCTTTTATTAAAGAAAAAAAAATAATGTAAAAATACCAAAAAAATTTAAAATTTATGTAGTTGTAAACAACATTCTTGAATATACTTGCTCTAATTACTGCAGCATTATTTATTTTGACAGTACAAAATGATCATAAATACATATCTAGCATGCACAAAATTTTTTTAATGATCTGAATAAAAATTAAGCCGTCTGGAACTTTTCGAAATGTCTAAAATGCTGAAAAATTGGAATAAGAAAAAACAACATTTTTAGGTTTTTTTTACAAAAAAAAAAAACTTTACTACTATTTACAAATAATTACATGTCTTGTAAAACTTATATAAATATTTAACTGTGTTAAAAAAATAGAATTATTATATTCCTGAAGCTTATTTTATTTTGTTTCGTATAATGTTAATTTTCCGAAAAATTTAAGCGATGTGTACTTTTTGATGAGTAAAAATGCTTTTTGCAGAAATACTACTCTGATACAAGTATATGTAAGAATGAAATATCTGTTATTTATATCTTTTATAAATTTAGAAGCTTTATTCCTTAATTTGGATAGTATTTTAGAATTGTTTCAAAATGGATTTTTTTGTAACACACTTATATTTTTACAAAGATTTTATTATTTTCAGACAAATTACTATTACAAATACAATAATTTTATCTTGTAACATTTATTTGCTACTTCAAATATATTCAGTACACATGCAAAATATACAGAAAATGTTCGAATACCCGAAGACTTATTTATCTAACAAAAAAAAAAAAAGAATTCTGCAGATAAATAACAAAACTTTTCAAGCATTGAGTTTGAGAAGTATAAATTTGAAAAATTTTCAATAATAAATTAATATTTGAATCTTTTAGAAGCATGTTAGGCATGCAATACTTAATATATATGTACAACTAAACAAATTAGATGTGAAAATCAATCTACGAAACATACAACTGGTTTACGTTAGATTCTTTTATAAGTACTACATTCTTTGTGATAAATATAAAATGCAAATGAAAAATTAAATAGCTATGGTATTAAAAAGAAAATAAGCAAAATATTAAATCATATCTACACTTATTATTTGGTATGCTAAAATAAAACTTGTTCCACTAAAATTGTCCTGCTCCATAGGTCGCTCCCTCACGTTTCAAAATCTTAGCATTTTTAGTTGCACACTTAAATTTTTTCTTATTTCGTTTCATTTTGTAATCGTTTGATTTTCTTTTGGTCAGTTGGCTTTGTCGTCGTTTGTCTCTTTTTTCAGCAATCGACATTGAAAAATCATTTGCATCAATGTTGGTAGCCAACTTTTCCAAGGAACTCACACAACCGAGATTGAACTCTCTAACAGCTGTAAGTACAGCTAGTTCTAATCTTTTCTTTGACACAAAAATTTCTTTCGGGCATTTGTTCCATAAAACACTATGTAAACACTCATTTGAGTTTTGTGTTTTGGCGGAAATACACTTCGCCAGTATTTCATCGGATGCCAGTCGCTGGTAGACTGGCATTATCTTCTCAACAACCGTTTCTGAGAGCACAGTTTTCATGTTAGCATGGCTACTTGGATTCTCGCCTTTCGCCAGTGCTCTTTGATAAAAGCACCACGATGCTTCTCCAACAGGACACTTGTTATGCATCGGTTTTTTATTTGATGACATACAATGAAATAGCGATGCAAATATAGCCGACTTCATCTTTGAGACATCAGGGGCATTGTCTTTTATTGCATTGCGATAATAATTTTGCAGTCTCTTTATTGTGTCATCTTTTAAAGCACCTTTCTTTTTTCCACCAAGAGTGACCCCTTTATTTTTCCACTCTTGCACTTTATTCCGCAACCCAGTTCCTAAACGTTTGGCAACGTGATTGATGCACTCTTCCTTGTTTATTGCAGTATCACCATAAACACGTTTATCATTGAGATGTTGATAAGCTTTAGCGTCGCCATCGCAAAGCATTGTTACATATCTCATATTGTGGTCCAGTGACCGTGACCACAATATCAATGCTGCAGCCATCTCCATACTATTGGAGGAGCCGTCAAAATTTTTCTGACATTCTGGTTCATGAGAGGTATGCCAAACATGAAACTCTGGACTGTTTGCACCCAAATCACTTTTTGTTACAACACAGTCATGACAGTATTTGCTTAAAATTTCATAGTCGACTACAAGTCCAGTTGAGTTATCAATAACAAATCCGATGCCATATAAGGAGGAGTGGCCCCGCTTCTGCCACGTCCCATCATAAGACACACACATGTCAATAACGTCTGCGGTGGAGCCAGAAACCTCATCAATGTAATGTTTTCTTACAATATCACGAGACAGTTTCAAAACTTCTTTCTTAGCCTGTTCATTATGAGCGACTAAACTATCCAAGCACTTTAAAAAGTTTTACTGTCCATGCACGGTATTCCAAGCATCATTGAGAACACCTCCAGAGGACCATATCCATTTCCAATTGATAAAAAAGCATTCACTAACTTTTTGTTGACAGCAAATTTCTTGCTGTCATTCTCTCGAGCACTTGAGAATGTTGTTCCATATTTATGGCCACATGATTTGCAAAAAAGTTTCAGTTGTGAAGCTAAGCTATGTTTTGTGAGTCACAACATCTAAATTTTTCTCATCACGCTCATTGCATGCAACTGCACTGAGCAGACAATGCCATCCATAATAGTAAATGCAGGTTGGCTTGCAATAGCTAACTTGCTATCATTGTCATTACCATTATGACTTGGCAAAACAGATGTGTTTCTTTCTTTTCCCTCACTTTTTTTCTCAAGCCCCTTCTTGAAATTAGCTAGCCCAGTAGCTCGTTTCTTTGAAGGTCTACCTTTCGGTTTCCTCCATTTAGAACTGATACTATGCATTATGAAAAATGCAAGTTCAATAAAACGAAAACAATAACGATATAAATAACACTGAATAAATAAATAAAATCGAAAACAATAACAAACAATTCAGTAATAATATTTCAAAATAATACTAGTAGAAACGCAGGAAAATAGACGTAGCAAATCGCAATATAAACAAAAACAAATCAGTGACTATACAAACACTGCAGTTAACAGTTAGTAAACTTACGGTGAGCAAAAATTCATTAAAATAAAATTAAAATACTATTAATTTGAGAAATTACAATTAGTTTCGGTTTGCGTGCTTCTGCTGCAGCTGTAAACAGGGGCGTGGCAGACTGTTTACAAAATTTTAAATGCTGATAACTTCCGAAAAAATTATCCAAAATGAAATCTTTTTTTTTATATGAAAGCAAACGATATCGATTATTTAATGAGAGTAAAAATAAAAAATCGATATTTTCGTCATTTTTTGAAGGTCCTTTGTCGCCTTAAATGTAAATCTTGATCTCCACGTGTTGTCCTTAATGTCTTCTAAAAATCGTGTTTAATTGGAGGTATATACTTTAATAAACACATGTCTTTTTTTGTTTCTCTTGAAATTGTTTTGCCATTAGGATATAATATAGGTTGAGTTTTTTTTTTTTTTTTAAATTACCTCTNTTAATTTTTTTTTTTTTTTTTTTTATATCAATTACATGAAAGGTATCATCCTCGTCAAATTATATTTGAACTTAATGCTGTTTGGGTTTGACCTTTCCAATTTTATCCATCTCTTATTAAGCCAATTGACTCTTAGTCCATTTGTTGATTTTTTTCTGTTGATAACAGCTTCTTCCGATGGTTTTGTGGAAAGAACTTCTTCTGGATTCATTTCGACAACTCTGAAAGGGTTCTTTCTTTTACTATTTTGCATTGTACTTTTACTATTGATATCAGTCACTAGGGTACCAATCACTAGGTAGGTCCACTCTGCTTCCCTTCGTAAGGGGGAAAGCAGCAACTGGGGCGCTGGCCGGATCAGGCGTAGCTACAGGTAGCGGTGCTACGGGGGATCTTAAATCCACCCCGCCTACACAGCCACAACACAATCAGGGGAGTGCTGAGTATCGTATGATACTTCCTCCCTAAATGATAATAATTCCAATAGCGATAACCCATTCGATCGCGAGTTAAATGATCTTATCCTATCAATCAAAGAGAAGTATATAGAATTTTATATGCTCTCAAAAAAGAATATTCCGAACTGGAAACCCAGATATACAAAGCTTCTCTGGATCTCTCTTTTGAGGATCCGGCTCTCATTCAAATTGAAGTCAAATCTCTCAGGGATAATCTTAATGTCTAAGCGCAGGCCAATGATATTAAATTATTTATGATTCCTGTGGACTTCGCGTCCATGGATATTATTCTAAAGGATAAATAATCAGCCGTACTAGCTCGGTCCAAAGCCTCTCACAAGGCTACTGAAACCGACGAGGACGGTTTTCAAGCCATTAACAAAAGGAAACGAAAGAACAATTCAACAGCCAGTGGAATATTCTCCCCCCGGAACTTCTCACCTCCGGTTCCTGAGGGAGAAAACCAAGAAAACTCCTTTTCGATGAAAAATTCTTCAGCCTCCCGGCCACGGAATCCCCTTCCCCTCTTAATTAAACCGAGGCAGGTTTGGCCTCTACTCCTCTCTCTCTCCGGAAGAGAGAAGCACCGTCCGTGAGTTCAAAACTCGCCGGACAATTCATCAAAATTAATGTAAATAATTCTGATGAGTCTAGGTCAGTCTCAGACTTCCTACTCACCAGAGGTCTAGAGTTTAAGGGCTTCGCCCTACAAGAGGAGCGACGACTTAAAGTCGTCATTAGGGGGCTCCCTTCTCTTACACTAATTGATGAAATCAAAGCCCAAATTAAGGTAATGGGCTTTGAGGTGCATAACCTCACTCAACTTACCAGACCCCTATGCCCCTATTTTACCGCCAAATAAATCCCACTCCCAATTCCAAGAGGATTTTTGAAATTTCAGAACTTCTCGGAACTGAAGGAAAATTCGAGTACTACAGAGTTAGGAAGTGTCCCAGACAGTGCTACCGCTGCCAGGAATTCAACCACTCTTCAGAGATGTGCCAGTTACCCATTAAATGCCTACGTTGAGCACAGCCGCACCAGGTTAGGGACTGCACTCATCCCTTTAACGCACCACTTATGTGCGCTAACTGTGGCGGGGAGCACGCCAATAATTGGCGTCAATGCCCCGAATTTCCCGGAAAAGGGAAAACAATTATTCAAAAACTACCCAAAACAAGGGTAGGAACAACACTAAAAATAAAAATTCCCAGGTTAAATAAACCACATCAAAACCGAGGAATTTTCCAGTAACACAATGTGTTACTCCCAACGTCAGCTATGTTGAAGGGCATTAATTCCAACAAGGGCATCCCGAATTCCAACATTAGTGAGTACGAAAATGAGCACCCATGGTAGAAATAACGAGAACCTAGGTGCACAGCCGCGAAGCGGCTTTAACCCATTCGTCGAAAATTTAAGTTAGATATTGGGGGTGGGTAGGAGGGAAGGAATTATGAAGGGGTGGTGCTTAGCACAAGTACGGCATGGAGAGCATGAATTTGATTGGCCAGACATAAGTTGAGTCTAGTCGGTGATGAAATAGTACGATAATAGGTAAACACAATAAAATAAACAAAGTAATTGAATTAATAAAAGACTTGATTAAGTAGATTATTTACATATTTACAAAATAGGATAAAACATGGCGAAAAAAATCGCGAGTTAAAAGTGACATGGCATAATTAGTACGCGTGGTACTAGAACGATAATAAAGCAAAAGAGAAAATAACAAAATATTAGTGGTGGGTGGGAAAACACACGCAATTAAATTCGCAACAAGAGCAGTGCACGAGAGTATGATAAGACGGAAAAAAACATTGGTTGAACTCTGTTAAAGTAGTGACCCAGGCGTCCTGGTGAAAACCACTCGTTTTCTGGGTTGCTCACTACGCTAAAATTAAGTATCACATTTTCTAGGAGACGACCCCCGTGGGGGTTACTCGACTCTTCGGTCTATGTAATATTTATGATAAGCTGTGCTGGTCAATGTAATTATGAGCAGGAGCGAAGTTTTAAAATTTTAAAGTGTATTAAAATTGTTTAAAAAAAGGGTTTCGTGTTTGAGAAAAAATGCTGTGATTGGTCTGAAATTTACGTTATCCTCAATGAGGTCAATGTCTAAGAGTGCGTTAAAATTACTAGTGGTGGACGTTTGTGCATCTTTGTAGAAATTTTTACTCAGAGTATAAATGAAATCGTTGATATCCTCGATTTTAAGGTCTTTCTTGATATTTTTGTTACTAATGCAATTGGGTGCCCCTAGGAGCTTTCTGAGGAATTTTCCTTCGACTGAGGAGAGTTTTTGCTTTAAGTTATTGCTCATGGTAGTAATGTCTGGGCAGGCGTAGGTGAGAATTGGCCTAATAGCCATAAGATATATAGTACGTTTGCACTTGATATCGAGTGAAGATTTGTGGTTTAAAATTGAGTTCAAGGCCCAAAATGCGCCGTTTGCTTTCTTGATGACATTATTTATGTGTAGGCTCCATTTGAGCGAAGGGGTGATGGTGACGCCTAGATATTTGGCAGAAGTAGAGGGTTTGATAATTTGTTGATAGAGGGTAATCTCCGGGATAATCTTTCCTTTTTTGTGACTATTGAAAACAAGTAGCTGACATTTATCGGGGTGTAGTTTAATTCTCCACAGGGAACACCAATTCTCTATTTTTGAAATTTTGTTGATCATTGAAGTGTATGCATGTTTGTGGCCAATTGACTTAGTGATGATCGCGGTATCATCGGCGTACAGTGCGGTGAATTCATTCGTGTTATTGTTGTCCATAGGGAAATCTGCCGTGTAGAGAATGTAGAGTAGCGGCCCAAGGATGCTTCCCTGCGGCACTCCAGCCTGTATATTTTTGTATTCGGAGTATGATTTTTCGAACTTGATACGAAACTTTCTATTTGTGAGAAATGAGTTAATAAGCAGAATGAGATCGTGAGAGATGTTCATACTTTGAAGTTTGACGATTAACCCCTTGTGCCATACCCGATCAAAGGCCTTGGCCACATCGAGCATGAGCATAAGGGCTGTTTCACGTTTGAATTTAGCTTTGCTTAGGAATTCAAGGATATTAACTAGTTGTTTTGTTGTTGAGAGATGTTTCCTAAAACCATATTGTTGGTTAGGTAGAAGGTGGTGATAGGCCTGTAGTCTTTTCTGGATTATTTTTTCGTAAACTTTGGAGAGGGTGGGTAGTAGACTTATCGGTCTATAGTTTTCTGGGTTTGAGGCTGATTTTCCTGGTTTTGGGATTAGGATAACGTCCGATTTCTTCCATACATCTGGGAAGTAAAGATTTTTGATGCAAGCATTATATATGTTTATGAGCTGGGAGGTCTTATTCCTTGGTAGTTTTTTAATCATTAAGTTCGATATGTTATCATGACCCGGTGCCTTCCTATTTGGGAGAAATTTGACGATTCTGGTCAACTCGTCTTCCGAGGTCAGTTCAATGTTGTTTTCAGCGTTATTTTGTTCCATAATGCGGTCGTAGCAGCTATTTATGTAGGTTTCGTGATTTAGGCAGATGTTTTCATTATTATTGCTGAACTGATTTTCCATTGTTTGAGCAAAAATCAAAGTTTTTTCATCAGCTGTGTATGCAGTGTTTTTTGGCCCTTTTAAGGGCATTTTGTTCAGGGGAGGATTTTTGAGCGCCTTGGTCATCTTCCAGATAGAATTGTCAGTGTTGTTTAGGCTTTCTAATTTTTCGTACCATAATTGATTCCTATGATCATTGCATTTTTCTTTGATGATTTTATTTAACCTGTTAATTTTGGTTTTGAGGGCTGGGTTTAGGCTGCGTTGTAGCATTTTTCGGAGCTTGTTCTTTTCTTTAATGATGTTTTTGATATTTCCTGGTAGTTTAAGATTGTTCAGTTTGATGGGGGTGAGTACTGTTGCCTCGTTAAATGCGTAATTCATTGTAGTAGTGAGTATATCGATGGAGGAGTCGATATCATCATTGGTATGGGGAATTAAATCTTCGTTGGAATCAGTCAGGTGAAGGATATTATGGTACAGGGTCCAGTCGGTTTTTCTTTTGTATTGGTCATTTGATAGTTTTTGCAGGTTTGTGGTAATCCATACGGGGTAATGATCACTGCTTAGTTCATTTAAGGTATCCATGGCGAATGAAGAGCCCATGTTAGTGATAAGAAAGTCCAGGATATCAGGTGGGTGAGTGCCGCTACGGTGGAAGAAGGTTGGTTGCTCGGGAGCGAAAACCGTTAAACCATATTTTTTAACAAGTTCGCGGAGTTGTCTTCCGAGTTTGTTTGTTTTTCTACATCCCCAGGCCTCGTGCTTAGAGTTGAAATCGCCTAGTGCAATAGTAGGGAGGTTGCTTGGGAATAGGTTCTCCATGAAGTCATTTGTAAAATCATTGAAAGTATAAATGCAAGAAATTTTGATCTTATTATTATTAATTTGCAGTATGATGGAGGTTTCCTCTCTATTATCTGAAGTACTAATATTATAGATGGAAGCTTTATATTTCTTATGGATGAATATCGCGCACCCGCCGCCTGTACGTATAATTCGATCACACTTGAAGGTGTTGTAATTTGGTACCCTTAGCCTGTTGCTTGGCTTGGTGTGTGTTTCGGTTACTGCGATAATGTCGGGATTATAATTTGCAATAAAGTCTAAGAATTCTGAAAACTTGAGGAGTAAGTTGTTCGCGTTCCACAGGGCTATTGTTAGGGGGGTGGAGGAGAAGTTTCTATTCATAGCTGAAGTTATTGGTTCCTTGATTATTTAAAAGCTGTTGTTGAAAAATGTTAATACATTTGGCTAGGTTGTTGCTTGCTTCTACAGCCTGTTGTAGCAGTAATGCTGGGTTTAGGTTTACACTAGTTGTATTGTTGTTGTTTTGTACGGCGTTAGCGTAGCTCATTCCTGGTCTGGTTATGTTGTTGTTATAATTTCTTCAATTATTGTTGTTAAAAGATTTTCTTTTATCATATCTGTTATGCATCCTATCGAGAATTTTTTCATATTCTGGGCAGCCTGAATAATTTGCGGGGTGCGCTCCCCCACAGTTGCAGCATTTTGCCGGTTCGTCTTGTTCTTTTTTACATTCGCTTGTGTTATGGTTGCCCGCACACTTCACGCACCGAGAGGGGTGGTTGATTAGCCGCTGGCCGTGGAAGAAATCCTGGCAGCGGTGACACTGTGAAGGGCGGTCCGACTTACGGTATTCTTCAAATTTAACACTCATATTGAAAAGGAATCTAGTGTTATAAATTTCTTTGCAATTGTCTGCATTTTTATTGAGGGTCACAACGAACGTTGGCATTGGCAGTTTATTGCCGTTATTTCTTCTGAACATTTGCGTTACGTTATTGACTGGTATTCCTAAATTTCTGAGTTCAGTTTCGACTTCTTCTCCTGTATAGGTTTTGGGAACTCCTTTTAATACGACTCTAAAGGTGCGATCTTCTGGAACGCTGTAGGTGTGATGAGCTATTTCGATATCTTTTAACATGGTAACAATTTTGCAGCGCTCTTCTAGCTGGTTTGTTTTAGGGTAAAATAATCGCCGTTATTTTTTGCTATATAGTCCTTTATGTTCTTTGCTTTCAGGCGTTCATTGAAAGCTTTCCAGTCGAATTTCTCGTCTCTAACGATGATTGGGGGGACTTTATTTGATCTCTTTTGCTGAGTGGTGAACCCATCTTCTGGGTCTGGGTCAGTGCTTTGGTTTTCAGTGGCCCCAATGGGGGAAGGTGGAGTGGCCTTAAATCTTTTTGATTTTGAGCTATGAGAATTTTTATTACTGTTTTGTTGGTTTTGGGTGTCTGGAAAATCTGTGTCCATAGTGTTAACATTAGTGTTGTAATCGTCATCTAATGTAAATTATCTAAATTGTTCAGGGTGATTCATTTGTGGATTTAACTCACAAAGCAGAGTTTGCTAAAAATCATGACGTACACAAATAAACTGGAACACATTTATTATTACTTTCAATGGTTAACTTAAATCTAAAATTCTAATTGAATAATAAAATATACATATAGGATCATCATACAATCGGCCAAAGACTCAAGATATGAGTAGGCTGCTCATCCCGCTCCACCAGCATGAAAGAAGAAATTGTTCGTTCTTTTTATAGATAACGATTTCGTACGTCATATTGATTGAATGCTTGTTTCTTGAATTCCCTTCACTTCCTTCCTGGAAACGAATCTAAAAAAATAAACTCAAACACTAAAGTTTATAAATGGAAACTACTTATTTCCACAGGTTTTGGGCGTATTCGTCTAGTTTATCTGCAGTTAAAATAGATAGGTCGGCATAAAGCCTGGATTCGTCAGTTAAATTATGTTTCAGTGTCCGGTGCTCTTGTTGAGAATTTTGGAAGCAAGTTTTAAGCTGATCTAAATTTCCCTCGATTTTATCGGCGAAAGAAGCGGCATTTTTTAAGATTTGCAAAGTATGATGTAACACATACTCAAACTGTGAAGTTATTTCGTTTCTAACTGATAATTCATCATCTTCGCGGTTTTCCTCTAGCGCGGAATCCGAATCTGAAATAGTACAGCCATCGGCATTTGTTGACTGCGTACGGTTAGTTTCCGTTTTTTCTTTTTACTAGTGCTAACAATGGTTAACCCTGGAATGTGATTAACGGATTGGGGGATTTCTGTAATATCAGAATTTTGATCGGCATTTTTATCTCTAATAAATTCCTCGTCCATGGGAGCCTCGGAATTAGCCATGATTTTATGGCCCTTAAAAGGGCCTTTGAAAGTGCTAGTTCACGAGTCGGTGCCGTATCTCTGGTCTGATCGACGAAGAAAAACTAACACCGGACTCGTGGCTTAGTTGACACCGGTAAGCTATGGAGAGCTCTAGGTTTCCACCACGAGTCGGTCAATACTTACCAGAGGAGACATCAAATAAAAATAAATAAAAAATGAGAACAATGTAGTGCTCTACTCTCAGTTCGGGACAGCCTACAAGATCTGAAATAAAATGTAACGCCCTACTCTCAGTTCGGGACGATTACATGAAGATGAGATAAAATGTAATGCCCTACTCTCAATTCAGGCAAATTACATATATCTGAAGTACAATGTAGCGTCCTACTCTCAATTCGGAGCGACTACATGAACTGGAACAGCAGCGATGACAGCTACCGCATGTATGCGGCACAGGGACGCCGGTTAAGGATCACTGATCACGCCCTACTCTCAGCTTCAGTACGTGAACAGGAGCAGCTAAAATGTACGACCTACTCTCAGTTCAGTCGACATGGGACATCATAATCATCATCATCCATCCATGAGCTATGAGCACCCAATGCTTTAATGTAAAGGTTGTATTCGCGGTACCTGCCTTTCGGCACTTGCCGCTTCATCTTAAATTGATTGCATATGCAACGCAAGTAATAGTCGTAAGGTGATAATACAAATATAAGAGTGCAAAAAAAGAAAAATACAAAAGGTGCTACTAAGAGCAAAAGTCCGATTAAAATAGTATTCCGAATAGATATTATATACAGCGTAGTGTCTTGATAAATATATACAACAGTAGTTAAAGAATATCAATAAAAATGAGTAAAAATATTTACAGCAAATTGATTCGCTAAGTCGAATGAGTGACGGCCAATCAGAAGCGAGAACGAGTATCCATACGGTATTCGTTAAGTAACGTGAGAAATTGGGAAAATACGGGAAATAATACTATGTTTGAGCAAAAATTGCATCCGCCAATGGGAATGGAGTATTCTTACGAAATGGGATTATATAAAATTGATATAATAATATTTATATTAATTGAAAATCAAAGAAATCAATAAAAATTAAGTTTGATATCACTGCTACACTGCCTTGCCTCCCCCCCCTAGAGGGCTTCATTGGTGCACGGAGCAGCAGCTTTATCATAGAAAGGGAGAAGGGAAATTAAGAAATTAATAAGGGATAATATGAGGTGATGGGATTTAGCAGTTAATTAAGAATTTAATGTTTAAAATATTTTGATAATATGCCATCGGATAGTAAAAAATTGGTTGAGGGGCTATGATTAATGTTGTCTACTATGAGTTCCAATTTAAACAGATCTTTAAAGTTTGCAGCCTCACAGTCGAGTGCTTTATTAAAGAATTTAGCTTTTCTGATTTCCAGATAATTTATTAGAGGTGTAATATTTAAATCCTTGGCAATGTCTTCATTTCTCATGCACCAGGGTGCACCTGTTATTCTCCTAAGGCTTTTATTTTCGAATACTTGGAGTTTCTTTAAATAAGTTTTATGGGCTGTACCCCAGGCTATGGAACCATATGAGAGAATGGGCCTGATGCACATTATATATAATAGTCTCTTATTATTTATCTCTTATTATTTATTTGAGTATCTGCCTATTAAAAATCTAAGTGCAAAGGATGCCTTTTTGGCTGTTGAGATTGTGTTTACAATGTGTTCATTCCATGTTAATTTATTGTTTATGATGATACCTAAATATTTAGCATTGTTAACTATTGGAATAATTTCGTTAAAAAGTGTTAAATTCTCAGTAATGGGCATTTTGGTTTTGTTTCTTCTAATAATTATTAATTGCGATTTCTCTGCGTTTATCTTAATTTTCCAGTCTTTACACCAGTTTTCTATTTCAACACAGGTGGGTTTTAAATTTTTTATTGCATTGTTTGGGTTTCTGGATTTAGAGATGATGGCTGTGTCATCTGCATAATATGCACTCAACTGATGCGTTTCATTCTCATTTTTAGGAAAGTCAGCCGTGTATAAAATGTAAAGTATAGGGCCTAAGATACTCCCTTGGGGTACCCCTGCCCTGATCTTCCTAATGGTTGAAATATTTTGATTTGACTTAATTTGAAATTTTCTATTAATTAGATATGAATTAATAAGTTGTACGAAGTTTATTGGCAAGTTCATTTGGTGTAGTTTATATATTAGGCCTTTATGCCATACCCTATCGAACGCTTTGCATTGCTGATGTTTCTTTTTTATAAAAACCATTGCTGATATATTCTACAATTCTAAGTAGTTGTTTTTCTGTAGATAAGTTTTCTCTAAACCCATATTGTTGATTTGGGAGTAGATTTAGGAACGGTTTGATGTTATTGTAGATTATTTTCTCAAAAATCTTAGATATTGTGGAAAGCAGGCTAATCGGCCTGTGATTGGCTGGAATTTTCGGATCTTTACCCGGTTTTGGGAATAGGATTATGGTGGCTAATTTCCATGAATTTGGGAAATAGTTTAATTTAAGGCAGGAGTTGTAAATATTTACAATAATATTAATATAATTTAAAGGTAGATTCTTCATCATTTGATTATTTATGTTGTCTATGCCTGGGGCTTTTTTGTTTTTTAGTTTCCTAATAATATTAATGACTTCTTCCTGATTCGTATTGGTCTCTAAATCTATGCTATTGCATCTGATAATATCTTCATAAGCCTGATTAATTTTGTTGGTGAAAAAGGGATTATTAATATCGTTATCAGTGAATTGCTTTTCAATGGTGTCCGCAAAAATTTCTATTTTTTCATTGCAATCAACAATCTTGTTACCATTAACCAAAAGTGGTTGTTCTGGGGCCTTTTTATTTTTGATTCTTTTTGTGAATTTCCATATAGAGTTATCTTGAATGCAAAGGGATTCAGCTTTTTGATTCCATTTATGTGCTCTGTATTCGTTGCTTAGTTCTCTAATAATTTTAGTGAGTTTGTTAACTTTTGTTTTATCTTCTGGATTTTTTGTTCGTTGAAAACATTTTCTGTATTTATTTTTAGTTGAGATAAGATTTCTAATGTGTTTGGGCAGACAAAGTGATATATCGTATACTCTTTTTGAGCTGGTGGCATTATTATGCGCTTTATTTATATTATCATTGAGCTTCTCAATTTCCTTATCTATTTGATCGGTATTGTTAAGTGGAGGACTTGTTGTGTCCTCGTTTTTAAGTGTGTCGTGAAATACGTTCCAGTTGGTCTTTTTAATATATTTCTCTTCAAGCATATTTCTGATGTAAATATTGGCAATAACTGGGAGGTGATCGCTGGAGAGATCATTTACCGTATAGCATTCTATTTTATGTTTTGAATTAGTGATAATGATATCTAGGATATCAGATTGGTAGTTGCTCATTCTAGGGATGTATGTATGATCAGTGGGTGCATAAATTTTAATATTGTTTTCCAAAGCATAGTCTCTTAAAGCCCTGCTGTTTGTATTATTATCTCTGCAGCCCCAATTTTGGTGCTTAGCATTAAAATCACCTACGATGAATTGTGTTTTGTTATTCTGAATGATATCCTTTAATTCATTATTAATCAACCCTCTATTGTTTGGGTAGTAAATTGCTGTCATAATGTAGTTTTGATTGTTTAAATTTATACTAATTGAAATTTCTTCAAATTTAGGATTGTTACTTTTTGCAAATTCAATAGTTTGGAATCTGTTGTGGGCGTATATAGCCACGCCCCCTCCTCTATGATGCAATCGGTCGTTTCTGTAAATAGTATAATTGGGAATATTAAGGTTAATGCTAGGGTTAGCATGAGTTTCCGTGATGAAAATAATATCCAGGGAGTGTTCCTGAATAAATTTTTTTAGCTCATTTAGTTTAATTTGCAAGTTGCACGCATTCCAGTTTGCGATCTTAATGCTGTTTCTAATAATGTTGGTTTTATTGACCATTATTTGCTATAGTTCGTTCACCAGGAGTTGGCACTTGGCTCCGCCTTCATCACGTGGTATGCGACGATACTATTTCGCTATTTTTGGGAGAAGGTTGTGAGCAATCCTGAACAATCTTGCTATTTGGCGATCGTTTAGCAAAAATATTTATTTCGCAAACTTTTTAACAATAAATATTTCATAAATTTGATGATATTTTGCACCATTTTTTATGATATTTCTTTCTTTTGAGTGAATACTTTGTCCTTTATGAGTCATTTCGCTGGGAGTACAGCAGTTTTTAAATTTAAACTATATTTAATTAGCTAGTGTAACAAAATGTATAATAGTAGATGATAAAGCAAAGTAAGTGACTGAAAAAGAATTCACTTTTCGTGTTTGGCGCAAATTAAGGGTTGTCTNGCTAATGATAGGTCTGATGCATTGTAGATAGAGCGTTCGTTTTGTTCTGAGTTTTAATTTAGAGTGAGCACCCATGATTGGTTTTAGGGCGTGAAACGCACCTTCGGCCTTTTTAAGGGCGTTTTTGATATGCTGATTCCAATTCAGTTGGTTTGTAATTGTTACTCCCAGATAGTTTGTTTTGTTGACTTTGGGTACTTTTTCGCCGAATAAATAGACGTCTGGAATTTGCTTCCCCCTATCACACCTTCTATTTTTTCTTTGATTTTTCTTTATAATAATAACTTTAGATTTTGTTGAATTTATAGCGGTTTTCCATGTAGAGCACCACTCTTCAGTTTTCGGGATTTGTTTGTTTAGGTTTTGAATAGTTTTGATGGTTGATATTGATTTGCTAAGAATAGCAGTGTCATCGGCATAGAAGGCCGTATTGATGTTGTTATTTTGTTCGAATTTCGGGAAATCCGCACAATAAATGAAGAAAAGTGTGGGCCCGAGAATGGAACCCTGCGGAACTCCTGCATTAATAGTTCTGATAGTTGATCGAGAATTGTTTAATTTGATGTTGAATGTCCTATTTGTAAGGTAGCTGTTGAGAATTAGTATTAGATCCTCGGGCAGATTGTGCTCGATTAATTTATAGATTAATCCCTGATGCCAGACGCGGTCAAAAGCTTTGGCCACGTCCAACATTAGGAGGGCTGTGGCTTCTTTCCTATAGAAATTCTGTGATATATTTTCGGCAATGCGAACGAGTTGCTTTGTTGTGGATAGGTTCTCTCTGAAGCCGAATTGCTCCTTTGGTAGAAAATGTACTAGAAGTCATCATCATGATCATCTAGGATTGTCCGAGGCTTTTAGGCCCTATAAAGGGCCTTTTACCTCTCCATCTGAAGCTAAGGATCTGAGTTGACTGCATCTGGGATTGCCTAAGAAAGGGAAGAGAGAAGAAAAAGAGAAAAAAGTTTGAGAATATAAAGAATTCTCGAAGTGAACAGGCCATGGCACTGGCTGCATCCTCATTGGTCGAGGCAGAAACTAGTGGGAGGAGCTTAGGAGGTCTTCGAGCAGCGCTCGAACTTCCTGATCTTTGATTAAGTCCTTAATTTCCTTTATTGCGTAAAGCAATCTAGCTGCTTTGTTTCTGGGTTGTTTGGGCATTTTGGAATTAGCAAGTCTCACTGGGCACTTGTAATAGGTGGATGGGTGCTCTCCGGAGCAATTTGCACATTTGGCTGGAATGCTAGGTTCTTTGGTGCATTGAAAGGTGAAATGCGGCCCTCCGCATTTCATACAGGCTGGTTGATTTTCACACGTTCGCTGCAGATGTCCGAACTTCTGGCACTTGAAACATTGTTTCGGTCCTCTTCCTCCATGTAGCTTTTCAACTTTAATATCAAATCCAAGGAGAGTAGTAGTTTTCACTATGGAAAGGTTGGATGCAGTGTTGGGTAAAGTCACGATGAAAAGTGGGAGGGGCCTAAGTCCCTCCCCCTCTCTCTTCTTCATTTGCACAACACTTAAAATCTCAAACTTCTGGAGTTCCAGCTGCGCTTTAATGTCCATGCATGAAGAATCAATCGATAGTCCCCTCAGTACTTTTCGAATCCTTGCCGGCAAGTAAATTGGGTTCTCCACTTTCTTCTTATCGCTGATTGGCTCCTGGGTGGGCGGAGTTACTGGCTTGGAGTCCGTTGGTAGTGAGTTTGGAATATCCATCGGAGAAGGCTTTTTCTTTGATTTCTTCTTCTTCTTTTTTGGAGGAGCGCTTACATTATCATTTGAGGACTCTTTTGAAGGAGTTTCAGTTTGCATCTCATTGGGGGTCGAGGTTGGCTCTGGTGATTTCAATGGTGTGGAGTTAGCATTTTCTTCCATGAATGATACGAACTTTTCATATGTTTGTAGCCAATCAGGATCCTTACAATATTCATCATAAGTCTCTTCAGTTAGATGAGATGGGCATCTTGGGCGGTTTGGAGTAGACGGCGAAAGCCGCTTTCCTCCTCGTCCACATCTTAAATTAGACATTGCGAAAGAACGTGTTTGCAGGTTGATATCCAATGATCGAATGATGGTCCAACCTAAACTGTTGTTCATCGTTTGGTTTTATATTAAAGCTACTATATGTCAGTCGACCAATGGGAAGGTCTTTAATACCCTTTGCCTTAAGCTCCTCCCTCAAATTTTTCCAATTAAATTTTTCATCCTTGATGACTATGGGGGGGCATTTTTGAGGTTTTCTTGGGTTTTTGAAAAGTATTATTATCTAAGTTTTGATCATTTTCTAGTTCTGTATTTTGTTCATTATCCACATTTAATTCATTCTCTCTAAATAGAGATTTTCTTTTTATTGGTGTGTTTTGTTGGATCGGGGATCCCTTGCGCTTTGATGGCGTGTTCTGATTGGCCTTCGACCTATCTGAATTTTCTATGACGTCAGCGTCGCTGTCCTCAACATCTAGGATATCAAAAAGATTTTTAGTTTGTATTGAATATGGGTAATTTTCCGAAATATTCTGGTTTCGTTTTTCGAAGAATTTGTTCAATTTTGGATCTTTCTTAAAGACCCTTTTTTGGTGGGTGGCTGTTCCCATTTGAGATTTGAGTTGGTCTATTTCTCGTTTTAGGTAGTAATAGCCATCTATTAAGCTTCTAGTAGTTCTATCAAGATAATCGATTTCAAGGTGAGGGTCAACTTGATGTGGTTCCTCCCCTTTTAGAACTCTCTTAACCCTGGATATGCAATTAAAAATTCTTTCCTTATCGATATATACTAATTCTCCTTCCTCAGCTTCAGCTGAATACTGTACTTGGGGATTAGGCTTATGCGTCGCAATCGAGTTCTTATCCGATATTGAATCTTTAGTTGCAATCAATTGCGTCGAAATTTGATGGCCCTTAAAAGGGCCTTTGAGCGATCCATTAGGATTTGAGCAGGATTTGGACTAATCGCCTGTTAAATCGATATCAATTAATTCCGCCATAAATTAACGACTAGGAATAGATCGGGGCTAGCTCAGGTTAATTGCATAATTAGCAAAATTGCTGAATAATCGCATCTAGTTAACCGCCTCTAATCCTAATTGAGGTGAAAGTCAAGCTAATATCTCTGACCTAACCACAAAGAACTAAACATCCACACACAGCTTCGTTGACACCGGGCAGCAATTAAGGCTTAAGGTTTCCACTGTGTGCGGATCAATACCATACCAGAGGAAAATCCTAAGCTTCTCAATAAACAGCTCGTCTACTTCAGCAGTGCGGGAGCGCTGCTCTCGGAACCTGCATAAAACACAGAAATCCGATTCGGGAACTCTTCTTGATAGCGTCGGATAAAGAAGATCCTAGTCTACCGGCATCTAATGGAGGAATGATGATGAAAATGTGATGAGCACCCACCGATATACCGATATAAAATTATTGTTTTGATGTTCCTAGCCCGAAGGGCTATCTACACCTCCATCGAAGTTAATAGGAGATTTAGGGAGGAGTAGGGGTCAGAGAGGCAACGCAAGCGAAGTCGTTTGAGAAAATAATAATGTATAATTGATAATTTGTACATAAGAGTGTTCAGTCTAAATTGAGGAAATGACACGGAAAACATACGAAATTAACACAAAAGGGAGATATTTACATTGGGTAGCGAAAACATTAGAGAGCAAAAGGCCCTTTTTAGGGCCATTACTCAAACATCGGAAGCTGGAGTATGAGCGGTCGTAACATGGATTAAAAGATATAAAAGTAGTAGCAAGTCCGGATTAAATATGTAATAATATAGCGATAATAGAACAAATTAAGAATAATATAAAATATGTACAGCGAAATGCTATCAGGCGAGAAGATCCGAAGGCCTGTTAAAGGGCCAGGTGGTATCTCGGTTGTCTAATAGTGATAGCGTGTATAATAAGATCGTAAAATAAATATAACAAATTCTGGGTTAATATAAAACTGTTGACAAAATAGTAGCAGAGATTAATATAAACAAAATATATACATAGGGGATCGAACGCACGCGAGCGGGCGCAGTGAGCGAAGGCCTTTTTTAGGGCCTGGGATCGTCGAATCTACCCTAGGATGCTTAGCAGCGGGCGCATCTCTCAAGTCCCTGCATCTTTCCCTCCCCTCCCCCCCCGAAGGGCCTCGTAGGTGCAGATTGATGCAGTTCGTTTTGAGAGCGCTCGCGTAAATATAAGTTAATTGAAATGTTTTGATAGAATGCCGTCGCTGATGAAAAAGGCGGTGGCAGGGCTAAATTTGGCGTTGTCGTTGATTATCTCAAAATCAAAAATATTATTAAAATTGCACATTGTGCAGTTTGTTGCATATTTTTAAAATGATGCGTTTAACCTAGCAATATAATTATCTAAGGGTTCAATTTTAAGGTCCTGGTGTAATGTTTTGTTGCTAACGTACCAGGGTGCTCCGGTAATATATCTAAGGGTTTTATTCTGAACAGCATTTAATTTTTTAATTTGAGTTTTAGTAAGGGTGCTCCATGCAGGGGAAGCATATCGATGGTTTATAAAGATACCGGCGCATCTGCAAATTAATAGTTTTGAGATTTGATTCATTTAAAGTTATTAATGAAAACTCTCCTGGTAAAAATGCTCCTATTCATTCAGTTTTCATTCAATCTGTATAATTTTTTGCACTTACCTATATTTCAACATTATCTACGAGGAAAATGAAACAAATTTCATATAAACCTTTAAATTTTGAAAATATTTGCAGATGTGTCATTATAAGATTTAAAGTTTTGCCCTGTAAGTGAGGCAAGTTTTATCTAGTACCGATATATTCCATGTTATTTAAGTAGAAGTGTCGGTGTAGCATAAAAACAATATCAATATACAGAGAGACTTTAAAAAGATAATGACACAACAACCATTAGTTAAATTTACTCACCAGCTGCGTGACTTCTCCCATCAATGTTTTGCGAACGACTGACACAACGGACAAAGCGTCACTATCGGCTGCTGGTATAGGCTCAAAATCGCGCGTAAAATTAAAAACACTAAAGACACTAGTGCCTCCAGGAGGTACAAAACTGTCGTTATCCTAGTAAAATAGAGCATAAAATTACAAATATTTTGATACCAAATACTCAAAAAGTCATTTTTTGCACTTGTGCCGGTATCTTTATAAACCATCGATATGTGAGTATTGGCCTAATACTACACATCAGGTAAATAGTCTTTTTGGTTTTTAAGGCCATCTTGGAGTGGTTTGAAAGCAGGGGTTTTAAGGAGAGGTACGCCGCATTTGCTTTTGTAATGATGTTGTTGATATGTAGATTCCAGTTTAATGTGTTTGTTAGCGTAATACCTAGGTATTTAGCATTAGTAGTAATGGGGATATTTTCGTTAAACAGCTTAATTTTATAGAAGTTGTGGTCCTTCTTTTTAAGTCTTCCTTTGATAATCAATAAGTTCGATTTTGAGGGGTTGATCCTCGTCTTCCAGGTTGTACACCAGGTTTCTACAGCATTGAGGCTGGATTGAATCTTATTAATGGCAATTTTGGTGTTTATTGACTTGGCTAGAATCGCCGTGTCATCGGCATAAAATGCTGTCTGCATATTTCTATCATCCCTTTTTACTGGGAAGTCTGACGTGATGAGCACCCCCTATGCCTATATCAAGTATTTATCTAAGTGTCGGCCCCGAAGGGGCCCTAACTCATTCGTCTCAATGAATAAAATTTAAATGGTAAGCCTAAGCTCAAAAGCAGGGGGGGGGTATGGTAATATAAATCGCAGTTGAATACATGGGGTGGATACAATACAATAATAAAAGAGAGATAATACAATAAACGAGAAGAAAGAAAGTAAAAGAAATATGTACAGCTATTTACAAGGGGTCCGTTGGGAGAATAAAAATCTTAGCTCCTGCCTGCCTCGCCTCCCCCCTTGCGGGCTTCATTGGTGCACAGACAGGAACCTTGATTATCGTGAGTAGTGATGAGAGCTAATTCGCAAATCGCTTGGAGAGAACTCCATCTGACATTAAAAAACACCGTCGCCAGGCTATAATTGAGGTTTTCTTTGAGAATCTCAAAATTAAAAACATTGCTATACTCGCAGGTGGAGCAAAGATGCTATTTTAAATAAAATAAGATACCACTGCGATACTCAAAATATAATTACCCCCCAACAATTTGGTTTTCAACCTAAACTATCCACTGTCCACCAACTTCTCAGAATTACCGAATTCATTCATGATGGCTTCTCGTACAAAAAACACACCGGAGCAACCTTTCTTGACCTAGAAAAGGCATTTGACAAAGTATGGATTGATGGCCTTATCCATAAATTATTCAAATTAAATTTCCCTGTACCCCTAATTAAACTCATCAGATCCTACTTAACAAATAGAAAATTTTTCGTAAAAATTAACAACTCCTCATCTGCAACTCATAATATCAGCAGTGGTGTGCCGCAAGGCAGTAAACTTGGCCCCGCCCTTTTTCTAATTTTCATCAATGATATCCCAAAANTAATATGGGCGTTCCACTTCATGTTGGAGGTTAATGTGATCCCTAGGTAGGTGGCTTTTTTGACTACTGGGATAACTTCATTAAAAAGTAGGAGGAGGCTATTTTTCAAATTTTTCTTATCTTGCTTCCTCATGATGAGGAGGGAGGATTTGCTTGCATTTATTGAGATCTTCCATTTGGCGCACCATTCCTCGATGTAGGGTATGATATGCCTTAAATTCTTAATAGCATTATTTGGGTTTATTGATTTACTCAGAATTGCCGTATCGTCTGCGTAATACGCAGTGCATATATTGGCCTTATCGTTGAAATTTGGGAAGTCTGCTGAGTAGATCAAATAAAGTGTGGGGCCAAGAATGGAGCCTTGGGGTACACCTGCTTGGATCGATCTCGCAGATGATAAGGAATCATTCACTTGGATATGAAATGTTCTGTTATTTAGGTAGCAGTTGATCAGTAGTATAAGGTCGTTTGGGATTTTATATTTGATAAGTTTGAAAATGAGGCCCTGGTGCCAGACGCGGTCAAAAGCTTTGGCCACGTCCAACATCAAGAGCGCAGTAGTCTCGTTTTTATAAAAGCTTTCGGAAACCTCTTCTACGATGCGAACCAATTGTTTCGTAGTTGATAGATTTTCTCTGAAGCCAAACTGTTCTTTTGGTAGGAAGTCTAGGTGGGGTTTGAGTCTGTTCAGTATTGTTCTTTCGAATATTTTTGAAAAGGCCTTTAGTAAACTGATGGGCCTGTAGCTCTCTGGGTTTAGCAGATTTTTGCCCTGTTTGGGAAAAAGTATTTTCTTTGACGCAACCCCATATTTTGGTCTTCGAGTTCCAGTCGCCTAATACAATACACTCATATTGTGGGGGGAATAGATCTTGCATGTTTTTATCGGTGAGGCTGTGGTTTGGGGGGTTGTAGATGCTAGTATTCTTGATTTTTCGATTGCCTTCTAAGTTGATGATAGCCGAGACCTCTTCGAAGCCGTCGTTATTTGTGGTACTATATAGGGTAGATGAATACTTTTTGCTGATAAATAAGGCCGCTCCGCCGCCGCGGTAGGCAGTGCGGTCACACCTGAATGAGTTGTAATTCGGGAAATTAAGCCTATCACAGGGGTTTAGGTGGGTTTCGGATACTGCACAAATGTCTATATTGTAGTCATCCAGAAAGTTTTGGAATTCACCTCTTCTTTCTTTTAGCCCGTTAGCATTCCATGCTGCTATGATTGTTGGTCTATAGCTATTGCGATTATTGTCCATTATTAGTGGGATTGAATGCGGGAGTAACTGCCTCTAGATTATTTTTCAGAGTGGTTATGAGTTGGATAAAATTAGGGTTGTGAAGAATTGCGAAAATGTCAGAGAGATTGTTAGCTTGTTTTTTAGCTTCTTCAATTCTCAGGTCTAGTGCGCTGATCTCTTTATTATCATTCTGTTGTTTTAGGACGTCCGCGTAAGATCTGTTTATGTAGACATTTTTCTTGGGTGTAGGGGCCCTTTTTAGGGCGTTTTTCGTGTGGGATTTGTTACTGGCTTTATTGTCACTCCTTTTGAGCAGGGCTGTATATTCAGGGCATCCTTTGAAATTGGCCGTGTGGGTTCCCCCACAATTTGCACATTTAGCATCGGTTGATCTCGGTTTATCGCAGGCTTTAGTTGCGTGCCCCTCCCCACATTTCACACATCTTTCAGGGTAGTGGCACCCGGTCTGGGAGTGCATGAATCGCTGGCACTTAAAGCATTGCATGGGGCCCTTTCCCCTGCCTCTGTAGCTCTCAATTTTGATGTTTGAGGTGCGTTGCAAGTATGTTGTTTCATAAATTTTAGTCGCGTTTTCAATGCGCCTGTCCAGCGTAACGAGAAAAAGTGGAATCTTTTCTTTTTGTCCTTTAACCCTTTTAGTTAGCTGTGAGGCGCCAGTAACGGCATGATTCATGCACTTTAGTTCGGCTAGTAAGTCCTCGATATCAGTATTTTTGTGAAGGCCCCTTATCACTACTTTTAATACCTTCTCTTCTTCTAGATTGTAGGTGTGGAAAGGTAGTCCCATTTCGGTGGCCTGCGAGGTGATTGCGTTGTGTGTAGCGGCACCCATTTTTTTTTAGCGCAATATATATTAGTTTAGCCCGCCCACCTGCTTTCCTATTGGTCGATCTCAATCGACATTCACTCCGAGTTTATATAGCGCCAAAAAGGTGCGCCCCGCATCGCACCCACCCCACACACACAGGTTCCAGATTTCGAAGAGGAAAGACGTCTCCAGATTAGCTCCTGATAAGAAGATTCTCTCTTGATAAGAACATGCCTTCCGGTGGAAGAGGTAGCGGTCACCGTCGGTGCTCTTCAGTCGCAGGGTCCGAGTACTGCGGGGGCTTGACCCCCGAGTTATCGGGCATCCGGACTGTTTAGCCTGTTTCAGAGTTGAGTGATTCACTCCAGCC
>NC_092211.1:87273834-87295998 GCF_043381705.1 Parasteatoda tepidariorum
TTAATGATACAATAGATTGATTCGAATCGCTAGTTTGTTCACGTGAAATGCTCAAAGTGTTTGATGATTTGGGTATACGCATTAATTTAACCAAATCTATAGAAACCATTATGCTGATTTTTTCATTAAAATTCAGTTTAGGAATATTATCATTTTTTCCATTATCTGATTCAAATGATTCAACATTTTTTAAACTAGATAAATCATTTGTAGCCTTTTTTTGAGAATGGTTTAAACCTTTAATTCTAGTTGAATTTACATTAAATGTACTTATATCTAGTTTAGAATAAATTGCATTTTTCGATGAATTCAATTTAGGACTTTTATATCCTTTAAAAGAAGTTGAATGTTTTAATTGATTTCGAAAAAAAGATTTCAATTGAATACGATGAGTACGAGTAGGTTTTTTGAAATGAAATTTAACTAAATCATGTAAACTTACTTTGAACATTTCATGGCATTTCTGAGGATACTCCTTGAGGTAAATTAGAATGTTTTTATCGGTTTGAAACAATTTTAAAAATTTCTGTGAAGCACTTTTCGTAACTAATTTCTTGAAAGAAGGCACACACTTTACAATGATTAATACTTATAAATTACAAGATAATAAATAATATTTATAAATTACAAAATGATGATTAATATTTTTAATATACAAAATAATGATTAATATTTATTGTTTAATTAAGTATTTTTTAATGTTTGATGAATACTGACTATCAAATATTACTCATTCAATATTACTTATTGATTATGAAACAATGAATAATTAAAAAAGTTTTGAAATAAACTGTCCAATATTTAATGAAAGAAAAGAAGAATTATTATGGTTCAAATTAAAAGTGTGGCCAAAATTTTTAAACACAGCAGCAAATATGCTCTCAAAAGAGGCACCAAATTGGATACTTTAACTAAATTTATGAAAAAAAATGCAAAGGTTTCTAAATTTATCCCTAAAATTACTGTCAAACGTGTCGCTTTGGGAACGGGTGCTGCTGTAGGCATTGCACTCGGTGTCGATGCGGTACAAGACTATATCATTGAAAATTCAGGCTGTTTCTTGCACGAAGGAGACACGCTCATTGGTAAAATTCCACAACTCAGCTGCTGTAATCTGTATTTAACCAACTATCTACCTGAAGTTACACAATTTACCTTTTTAGACGATCAATGTGAAAATTATGATGAAAAAAAGGAAAAATCTTGTTGTCGAAATTGTGATTGTACTTTTCACACCTGCCTACCAAATCAACGAATGCAATGTAAAAAGACCACTCCACAACAAGCTCTTGCTGCTCTTTCAAAAGGGGCTGGTCAATCACTCATATCTGCATTTACCTCAGTAGAATGGGTGAGATATTTCTTGATCGGTTTTGCTGTTTTGATTGTGGGAATTTTTCTTTTTAAAATTTTATAGTTTTCGTACACGATTAATATTTTTAGTTAATAATAGATCTTAAAAACAAAATGTTGAAAAATATTTACACGTCAATGAAATGGTTCATTAGTGTTTTTTAATTTTAATACTTTAACAATATTAATCATTCATCTTAATAATAAATGGCAAAAATACTTACACATGGTCCACTAGTGTTTTTTAATTTTAATACGTTAACAATATAAATCATCTTAAGAATAAAATGGCAAAAATACTTACACATGGTCCACTAGTGTTTTTTAATTTTAATACGTTTAACAATATCAATCATCTTAGTAATAAAATGATGAAAAATACTTACGCATTAATGAGATGGTCCACTAGTGTTTTTTAATTTTAATACGTTAACAATATCAATCATCTTAAGATACTTAAAATACTTAACGGGAAGTGTTTTTAAGTAAGATGATTGATATTGAAAGCGTATTAAAATTAAAAACACCAGTAGATCATCTCATTGATGTGTTTAGAAATGATATAGATGTGTCGAAATTCATAAAATTTCACAAATTTAAACCTTTTACGAGTTATGTTACGTGGTCACTGGTAACCGATTCTCAAGCTGTCAAATTAGCCAAAAAATACATTATGGAACTGCTCAGAAATCAATTCAAATACGGTTTTTTGTATTTTCTCAATACTAAAAAATTAATAATACCTCTCATTTTATCATTTAATGGCGACTTAATCATTGATCCACAAAATCATTATGAAATTTCTAAAGCGCTGGAAGAAATAGCAAGAGACTTTGCTTGCCCCAAAGAAAATAATACCATGTTTGAAATTACAAAGATTGAATTGCTCTATTTCTTTACCTTGATTGTGAATAATCATTTGACTTGGGTAACTGTTGATCACATTTTAAAATGTAATAGATTTCACAACTATTTATATGTAGCTCCTGAAAGACTTGTCAAATAAAAATAATATTTAGAAAATAGCAGATGTTACAATACCTATATATTAACATTAAATTTAATCAAAATTATTAATATATGAACATTATTAATAAATTATACCAATATGTAAACATTAGTAAATGTAAGTTTTTCAAAATCTGGAATTTTTAAACTCTCGCTTATAAAATTTCAAGAATATAATTAGACTCCTACAGGTTAAAAAGTATAATACCAATATATCAACATTATTAATAAATGTCAGTTTTTCAAAGTGTTAATTTTTCAAACTTTCAATTATGAAAATTCAAAATCTAATCTTTAGTAACTATTAAAATATTTTATAGAAGATATTGAATGCAAATTATATATTTTATGTATTTAATAGTCAAATTTATATACTCAATAGTCAACATTTTAAATTAAATATTTACTATTATTTTTTAGTAACTATTAAAACATTTTATAGAAGATATTGAGTGTAGATTATATTTTATATATTCAATAGTCATCATTCTAGATTAAATATTTTATTTACATTTAATAACAAAATACATAAATTATGAAGCATTTATTATTAATTATAATGGGTAAGCATCCCATGTTAATGCGCATTAATTAATATTTTATTTACTTTCAGAAATATTAGAATTAAATTTATGAGTGACATTCAACTTGTCATCCATGAGCAAGGTAGTAAACAATTTTAAACCATTCATTCCTGGTCTTTCTGTAAACGTAAATTGAATGTGAATCAACTGTTTTTGTATCGCTTCATATGGTATCATGAATAATTTTTCCACAAAAATATAACCCACTTCAAACTCTTTTACATAGGTATGCAGAAAGTCATAAAACAAGGCTTTGTAAATATTTTCTTTCAGGACATTGGTTAAATAATAGACTTGACCTGTTTCAGAGTTCATCACATTTGTGTGACTACCTATGATGAGACGCGAATTTTTGGATGCAGTAGATGAAGAATCTGCTTTGGTGGAAACATTAAATTCATTTGATGATACTTTCCATTTTTCCATTGTCACTGTTTCATAGCCTTTGGGCACTAACTTTCCCTCTTTCAACGTTTTGCTTTGAGTTGGAATAATTTCAAACTTTTCTATAACAATACTAGAAAGAGCGTGATTCTCTTGACTGTTTATATCGTTTAACAGTTTTAAAGAATCGTCAGAATACTTGTTACTTGTCGAATCACACATTTTAAAAAAGAATTTGTAGATTTTTTTGAATTAAACATCTGCTGATGAATATAAGATTGTTAAGAAAACAATATATTTTCTGACAGACACTAAATATTTAACCTTCTACTCGCCCGAAAAAGAAAAAAAGAAAAAAAAAGAAAAAGTATCTTTTGTCTTTCTGTTTAACACTTGATTATTCAACACTAATTTTATTTTTTTAAATTTATTCTTTAGTATTTACGAAGAAATTTAAGGGATTTTTGGGAATTTTTATTATACAGTATAATTACACTTTTGAAATGCTAACATTTAATAGTTTAAATAGATTTAAAAAAAAAACAAATAGAATTGTTACCTTTAAATTTTTATTATTAGAACTTCTATGCTATAAAGCAATTTACAAGCAAAATACAAGACATGATAACAATCCATTGAAATATTGTGATGTTTTTATTCCGTTGAGAACCATATTTTTTTTCGGTGTAAAGGGAATATGTTCTTTGAGAAGATGGCAGGTGGCACAAAATCCTATCAACATATCTTCTTTTCTATTCAAATCATAGGAGTCTGTGTGATATTGACAATAAGTACACCAAATATTGAATTTTTGGCCATAATCTATCAAATTTACAGGGAGATTTACGATAAGAAATTTCCGGCTAATACAAATAAAACAAAATCCTTCTATAGCATAAACTTTCTTTGCATCTGAATCGCTGACCAATATGTTCTTTAAATTCAATGTATCTGTCTCACGGTAACAATTGAAACATTTAAATTTTAAATCAATAGTGAAATGATTCGCTGGCTCATAACCTGGAAAAAACATGTCTCCAAGAGGAGCTGAAAAAGGTTTGAAATGATGGCAGACTGCACATGAGCCCATTAATAAAACTAACAATGTCCAATCCTTTGTATCGGTATGTTGATGACAGTAAGCACACCACACATTCAATTTCTTTTCATACTCTGTAAAACACATGGGTCGCACTGTACGGTAACGCTTGGGAGCGGTGCATAAGAAACACCATCCCGTAAGCTTCCATTTCTTAGTGGATTTTTGAACGTTTTTTAAACCTATTGTATCTGTTGTATGTTTACAATGTTTGCAAAAGATTTTTAAAAGTTTTTCATCATCTTCCTTAAATACGAGTTTGGAATTTAATTCTTGATTATTTAAACTACTTAAGTGGAATATATCAACGTTACTCAGGTATTGACAAAGTCTTTGAACAATATCAAAAGGGAATGAAACAAATTGCATCGTTTATTAGAATTTATTATTTATTAGATTATTAGAAACAAATTGTCTTTTAAAAATCTTAGAGAATGTCATATACACGTAACTATAAGCACTGTTATTCGTCAAACGTCAAGCAGGAGAATGAATTTTCTAAACACCTTCAGTGCCCTCAATATACCCTTTAGATATATAAATTTTAACGATTCATGTTGAATCGTGAATGCTTCGCACACTTGCGTTTTTTAACAACCTTTCTAAATGTAAATAGCGAATCACTTCTGGACAATAATGTAAAAATGAGAATTCATTTTTATAATTCACATTCCAATATACTATGGAAGACCTTTTTAAGATTTCTAATGCATTCAAAAAACAAATCAATGCTTCATGATCATCTCGACACTCGTTTAAATCAATCAAAACATTTCGGGTATACTCTTCAAACGGCTCCGTATGAAATAAATTGGGTTTTAGAATACAATTTTCTTTCCTGTGTTCATTCCTCTTTGACACGAGTGACTCGTAATTGTACGGACCCACAAAATGATATATAATAGGTATATTGTTTATTTTTAAATGTAAATGACTCGTAAATACAATCATACATTTGGCGTAATAAGGTTTGACAATATCTGTCTGAAATGGAGGTTCTATCCATATCAAAACATCACATATCGTTTCTACTATGGGTAGATCCCATCTGGACCGAATTTCTACAACCCACTCATCATAGAATTTATTTAAATAATAAATTATTAAATTTACCCTTCTTCCTAAATTTCCAAAAACAATAGTACTTTTATTGGGTTTTAAAAGAGTGTAAAATAAATCAAACATGCCAAGCATTATGAAATAATTGCACCTTTACTTTAAAAAAAGTTTTATTTTAAAAAAAATAAGCAAATTTTTAATATAAACATTTCACAAATTATCGTGAAAACATTTCATTTTTACAATTTTTACAAATTATNAAGGCATCACAGGTGGAAGTTGAAGCAGTTTATTGGATATATTTGTTTCAGGAGTATAAAAGAAAGGATCGATCATTTGGGATAAACAAAGAGCAAAAATTTTTGAATAAGGAATACTCATAATAGTTGGAAAAGCAATATTATCTGACAAAGTTTCATCGGACAGAATAACTAGGTTTGGAAAAACGTGTTTTAACGAATTGCATAAACTGGTGTTGACATAAAGATCACTAATGATAATGTGACGTGTTTCTTTCGGGATAAAGGAATAGACAGTGTTTACCGCTTGAGAGGTAGATTCGTTCGGATGAAAATCCACTTGAAACGTTTGAAACACTTTCTCTTCACTATTATAAGCAACAAGTTCCCAGGAATACTTTATCATACATACTTCAATTTCATTAGTACCTATGACGATATCGGGAGGTGAAGAACGGGTGGGGTTTAAAGATTCGAGGGTTACGTCGAGAGACAATATATACATCATTAGCTCTTTAAATTCAACGTTTTAGTTTTAAATAATTCATTGAAATGAATCAGCTGTTTTTCGGATAGAGTTTATAAATGTTACAAGATCATGACGTCAGATTATGATGTCATTTAATCTATTATTTTCAATGTCAGCTATTCAACGTTTAATAATCGACTTAAATATCATTTATTAAATATAATTCATTGAATTAATATTTATAAATTACAAGATAATTATTAATATTTTTAAATTACAAGATAATTATTAATATTTTTAAATTACAAGATAATGATTAATATTTATAAATAACTAGATAATGATTAATATTTATAAATTACTAGATAATGATTAATATTTATAAATTACAAGACAATGATTAATATTCATGGATTAGAAGACAATGATTAATACTTATAAATTACTAGATAATGATTAATATTCATGGATTAGAAGACAATGATTAATACTTATAAATTACAAGACAATGATTAATACTTATAAATTACAAGACAATGATTAATACTTATAAATTACAAGACAATGATTAATACTTATAAATTACAAGACAATGATTAATACTTATAAATTACAAGACAATGATTAATACTTATAAATTACAAGACAATGATNTTATTATTATTTATTATCTCTATAATGTTTCTTTTGTTTTTATTAATCTTATAATTAATGTTATTTATCTTAAGAACTTGTGAAATTTTGATTGTTTTTGCATTGTTTTGAATAAAAAACTTTCCTTAGTTAGAAATGAAGTAAAGGTGTCAAAATAAAACATAAATTGATAAAACCTTTAGTCTTGGTCGCTTTTTCTTGCTCAAAAATGACAATTTAAAACACTGTAGGTACTTCTTGAATTTTGAATTTATAATCATGCTCATTTTTTTATACGAAAATAACAATTTAAAAAACTATGATTTACTAATTTAGAGGTAACGTAAAAACCCTCTAGTTCTTTTGTTTCAAATTCTAAATTTCTTAGTCTCTTTTTATTTTGCATTTTCTTTTTTTTTTGTAGAATATTATATTTAATTCTCCACAATCCATTATACGCATTTGTAAATATTTTCCTTTTTTCTTTTGTAAATTTGGATTATATTGCCTCACAAAAGATCTCATTCTTCAAATATTTCGATTATATTTTATTGGTGTACAAAAGATCTCATTCTTCAAACATGCATTATTTCAACTGTAGGGATTTTACTTTGGAAACAGACGGGGTAAAAGTGATTGAAAATGTATTAACATTGAAAGAAATTTCAACCCTTCAAAATACCATGTGGACTTGGCTTCATAATAAAACCCAACACTTAAATAAACCCATTGTTCAAAATGATCCCTCTACCTACGTCTCTATTTTTAAACTTTGTCCCAAACAGGGCAGGTTGTTTCAATATGGGGATTTTGGACATAATCCACTGTCTTGGACTATTCGTCAACATCCTAATGTGATAGAAGAATTTATTCGTATTTGGCATACCGAGCACCTATTAACTAGTTTTGATGGTATCAGTATTTCTTTACCGCAAAAATTTAACAAGCACAGCTGTCATCACAACAAAGAATGGTTTCATACTGATCAAAATTTTCAACGTAACGGATTTGAATGTGTACAAGGATTAGTTAATCTCTATCCCGTCCACAAGGGCGATGCAACCTTTCGATTTTTGAGAAAAAGTCATGCACTGCACCAAGCTTTTCAAGAGACTTTTCAAATTAAACACAAGTCAGATTGGTGCTTGTTAACTCCTCCACAAAAACAATTTTATATTGATCGTTTGGAAAAAAACTCCGATATTTGTGTAGAAGCTCCTGCTGGTTCACTAGTGTTGTGGGACAGTCGAACGATCCATCAAGAAATAGGACCTCAAAAAAATAATAAATGTTCTATTCAATGTACTCCATATGTGTGTATGACACCAGTCAATCTCGCTAGCAAATTGCAACTCAAGAAAAGAATAAAATATTTCGAAGCGAAACGAACGTGTAATCATTTACCTCACAAAGTCAAAGTGATTAGTAAATTACCAATATCATTTGGTAAACACTGCCCAACAATGGATCTAGACAATTTACAAGTGACGGATTTAATAAAAAGATTAGTTGGATATCCCTATCTTCATAGAAAATATAAACCATTAAAAGTGAAAGTCAGTATTTGAAATATTTGGCAATGAATGTTATAACTATATTTAAATGATTACTATTTATGTGTCTATATTATTAGTTTAAATACTTATTGAATCAAATTTGTATATTTAATGAAAAATATTTAATATAATTTTATTTAACGTAGAATTATTTTTACTGTTATACATATAAAGAAATAAATTACACTTATTTTTCAATTGATGCTTTGAAGAAATGTCAATTGAAAAAAGAGACATGCACGATACATAAAATAAAATCTATACATGTTAACTTCATACATCTTATTGCAAAAAAATAAAATACAATACATGATTTCTTTTTCCATCTTATTACATAAAAAATTTAAGAACAATTTCAATTTCAAAAGAAAAATACTGTCAACATGTTTGAAATATAAAATATTTTATGGGAAAACTTTGGCATCAAAAGTTTAAGAACAAATTTTGTAGCTCAGTTATATGAAAAAGTTGGCATTTAATCATAGACATTTATTGTCAGATACAATGATACATTTATGTTTAGCAAATTCATTCAAATATTTATTAAAGTCATTCAAGACTTGCAACTTATAGTTACTTGTAATAGTTATTTAAATGTTTCGGTGTTTATATCATAATTGGATGACTTCATAAGAGTGTTGGTTCCCTCTGGTAAACCAAACATCATCATCACTGTGTCTTCCTTTTTCTCCTGAGAATTGTGCGATGGTATATCCAATGCTAAAATTCCTTTCACAATAGGCTCTTCGGGTCTCAAGAGCGATTCTTGAATAAAACACATTGATTTCACCACACCACCAACTTTACTGGCATTGCCAAAATCATACTTCATGGTAATATTGAGACGCATAATAGCTAAACAAGCTTGTTTAAAAACTGTTTCTACATAAATACGATTAGCTAAACAAATACCGTCTTTGGTAAACACTTGAGTGTTTTGAATGCACCACAAGTTGTTTTTATATATTTTGTTGGAACGACACGCTGGGCAAATACCTCCACACGAATTGACATAAAACTTACAATTGGGAAAACACTCTTTGAGATCACACATAACTTTACCAATTTCAACAATGGGAGCACAAGTACTTACTATGATGCAGCCATTATTGCCACAGGGAGCAGAATTTTCAATGACTCGAAAATATCCTGCTACCAATATTTCAAACTGGTCATCTTTTTCATGAAGTCTATGAATCACATAATGCTTGTTAGCTTCCTGTTTGGTACTGAATTTGACTTGTTTGTTTAAATGCCTCTGATATACTGGATGATTATATAAGACGCTTTTCCACTCAGGTTGAATTAAATTTAAAACACCCGCTTCACTCCACAAGTCTACTTTTTGCTTTAAGATTTCATTGTTTAATATTTTATCAATTATGATACGATCAGAGGATTGAGGCGGTGTGTTATTTTGAGCAGATGCTTCTACAGGCGGTAAAGTATCAACAGCATTATTCATGATACAAGACTCGCTATGTACTCTTTATTTCTAGAATAAATGCTATAATTTTTAGGTCAAAAAGAGTAGGTTAAACGAGTAATAACTATTAGAGTGTCATTGTCATTATTTAGATAAACCTTTATAATATGTATAAATAAATACATAAATGAATAAAAAATTAAAAGAAAATACAAAAAAATATTATATTAAATAAATAAATAAAAATAAATAAAAACTTTATATTAAATAAATAAATAAATGAAAATAAATAAGAAATAAATAAAAATTAAAAAGAAAACAAAAAATAGGAGATTTGTAGTATTTTTATCACACCTCTAGCTAGATAAATCTCAAGTTTGTAAATTCCAGAGTTTCAAGTTGCAATTAAAAAAAAGTGTCGCTAATATTTAATTCAGATCTAGAGGTATAATACTCCAACTGTTCATGCCAAGTGATAATCATTAGGCATAATAAATTGTTAAACACAAATTTCATCTCTTACAACTATTTTACTTAATAAAATTAATTAAAAAATGTCACTCAATGATGGATTCCTACAGCCAGTGGAGGAAATATGCTTTCTTTGTCGTCGCCCTAACGATGCATTTAGCGTTAGAAAGAAATGTTGCGTTTTTAAAATGCATCTCAAATGTTATCATCTTTGGGATATAATAGATTATGGAAAATGTCTACATTGTTGCATTGGAAACTTAAGATATATGTTTGTAACGAGAGAACGAATGGAAAAAATGTCAGGAAAATCTATCAGTTTTTTTAGATTGCTTACTTATTTTCCAAGTGCAAGGAAAAGATTAATACAATATAATAAATATGTGTTAAGAAGGTATTTATCCTTCAATTTATTCAAATGGAATGCTGTGAAATGGGCATTGGCTTTACATTTAGGTATTTAGGTGCTATACCATTTTCTTAAATCTAAGATTGTAGTACAATAATATGTCTAACATTAAAATTTTTTTGTGTTTGACAAAACATGTATATTTATTTAATTAATATAAAATGTCTGATATTATAATTTAGTTACTACATGTCTAATAAATGTTTGCCAATAATAAATGTTTTTTTTTGTGTATGATATGAAGTGTCAAAGTTTATTTATTAAAAAAATAAAGCGTAATATTAAGTGAAAAAAATGTTGAATATGTATAAGTAAAGACAGGTTGATTTGTATCAAATCTTTAAATTTGATCACAATGGCTGAACGATTATTACTTTTGAAATGGTCCGAATTACCCCCCAATGTTGATTTTATGGCATTTATAGACTGGATGCGGTATGATGGAGAATGGACGCCAGCCAAAATTACGTTTATAGACTTGTTTACGTACAATCGATGTGTGGTGGCTCGAAAGCCAATCTCATTGAAACACTTTACTTTTCATGATATGTTACGAAACATGAAAATGAATAAGTGTCCTTTGGACATTTTGAACGAGTGTTATACAGAATACTTTATTGAAGATGATAAAGAGTTTTGGAAGCAAGATTTTCAGCATAACATAATGAAGAACAAGGGTAAGAAGTTGTCAGTAGCCACCATTGACAAGGCGGATTATCATTACTTGGACTTGCATTTATCTGAGCATGAGGTGGTGTATTTTGGAAAGGAACAGAGTAGGGAAGATATCGTAAACACATNGATAAGCAATTTGACCAATATATATTAAAAAATTAATAAGTAAGGAAATAATTTTTTCTTTGTAGCAGCGAAGACATTAAAAAGAATGTTTGGATAAGCAATTTGACCAATATATATTAAAAAATTAATAAGTAAGGAAATAATTTTTTCTTTGTAGCAGCGAAGACTTTAAAAAGAATGTTTGGATAAGCAATTTGAATAATAATTATTAAAAATTAATAAATACGAAACAAATTTTTCATTTTTCTTTTTTTTTATCATCTGTCAACTTTCAAATCGTTAATCTTTGCTGAATAGGAATTGTTTAACATTAAATATTTGTCTCGTCATGCAGTCTCTTCCATTTGAAGTTATTGAAAACATTTGTGGCTATTTGAGTAATGATGACATTTACAATTTGAGTTGTTTAGAGAATGGTTTTGATATGCTTTTAAATTCAAAGCACATCTTTAAGGAAGACGACGAAAATGAAATGAAAATATTTTGCAATACTTGCAAACTACCTACAGATACATTAGGTTTAAAAAATATAAAAGAATCCCATCAAACATGGTCACTCACAGGATGGTGCTTTTTATGCAATGCACCTAAATACTGTAACACAAAAAGACCGATATGTTTTACAATCTATGAAAAAAAATGGAATCTGTGGTGTGCCCACTGTAGGCAACATACTGAAACAAACGATTGGAAATTGTTTACGTTTGCAGCCAAATCCCTAATAGGAGGTATTTGTGTAACCTGCTATTATCCCAAACGTCATTTTGCTCCTTTACGAGACGATACGATTGCAATTAAACGGAGAGCTTCGAATAATTTTCCAATCGATTTAAAATTTAACTGTCAGACTTGTTTCCGTATAACAGATACAATAGGTTTAAAACTGGTAGAAAGATCCCACACCCAATCAGTTTCATGGCATTTATATGGATTTTGTTTTCTATGTATAGGATATAAAGAAGAAATTTTAAGTCAGCCATTAGATATATCGAATTATAACCAACAATTCAACTTGTGGTGCGTTTATTGTCGCCGACGCACACATACTTATGAATGGAAAAGAGCAAGATGGACAGTGAACGGACGTTGTGATTCATGCAATCGTCTTAAAAACCATGATTCCTTTGTTCCAAATTAATGAATCAAACACACTAGATTGTTCTTTAACGTAATAATTTCTTCTTCTTATCATCATTATTATCTCTATAATGAACATATATTATCAGCAACACTTTTCTCTAGAAATGAGTAAAATCTACTTATATATGTAATACTTTTTCATATATTATTAGTAACCTATTTATTACCCCATTCTTTTATTTTTTATTTACATCAATAACCACTTAAAAAATAATATCTTGATAAAAAACTAAAAAACAATGTAAAAATATAAATTTTGTCACAAGAAATTAAACATTTGTCAAGTGTTTGATTTTTTTTATTATTAAATATATACACATAAGCAACGGAAAATAAAATTTTGTCAGAGACAATATAAGTGTCAGAGACAATATAAATGTAAATTATATTTTACATGTGTCAGACAATATAAATGTATATAATATTTTACATGTGTCAGAAACAATATAAATGTACTAGTCTTGGATGCGTTAACAGGGATAGCGTCTCTTGTTTGGATAACAACGCTTCCAATTCTTTTTGAATAGTGATAGGCATGCTAATAGTATACCTATTTGGAATAATCATTTCTTTTCCAGTCAACACTCTTAAAAACGCTTCAGAAGCTGAGGTACACTGCATCACATCCAAACACATAATTATTCCTTCAGGTTTCTTCCAACTTGGATCATAAAACTTTGGTGGAAAAAACTTTTCGCTGTTGTGGACTGAAGGTAGCGATGGATAATATTTTACGTATCCCACATGAAAGAAAAAGGCAGGTATCGAATCATACACAGTCACATTCAAGTGACTCGATACAATAATAACATGGTGAGCACAAAACGATTGAAATTGAATCTGCTTTCCAAAAGGTGGCTCGATTAAAAACAAAACATCACATTCTTTTTTCGGATCATATGTTTGATAAGACGAATCAAATTCCCAGTCGGAATCAAATTCCCAGTCGGAAACTACAGCAACTCTCTGGTGCGAAGAGAAGGCAAAATCTAATAAATAATGTAATAGATGCAGATGCCGGCCTAGATTTCCAAATAAGAGAGACATGGAATGGCGTAAACATTCAGTTAAAATATGTTTAAATCTTTGCAGCTCTTTTTTTGGATTACAAGCATGAAAACATTCTCCTCTTTTTCGAGTCGTTGCTTCATGTTCAGTAAAGTAGTAAATCTGTAAAGGATCGGCTGGGTATTCATGGACAGTAACGTTGTCTTGAAAAGAAATATGACGTCTGTTTTTAGACGACATGGTGAGGTATACTTGATATCGAATTTTGAGCGAAAGAATTATATATTCTATGAATAAATATTATGGATTCTATGAATAAATATTCTTTGAATGAATGTAAGCAGTGTCTAATGTTGTGCGTAACATCCAGAGGTCACAGTTGCTGGTTTAGCCTGGATGGTTACGTCATCATTGCTTTTACGCAATACATTTCTTGGGAGATTCTTCCATTTACCACTTACGATGTGCTTATTTGTGGAAAGTGTTTAATATAACGCAAGAGACTGAAGTTGACTTTCCTCATTATCAGAATGATCAGTCTCCGCAACTTGTGGATAGAAATCACATTTTGGCTAAGAGAGAAAAAACAGGAGGTCGTGGAAACATTTTCAAGTGGATTGTGAACGATTTCAATTGCATCGACCGTCTCAAACTATTTTTGGACAAAAATGTAAATATCGGAATTTCCAAACAAGAAAGGTTGATATATACAGAAGAAATTGTAAAATGTTTGGATCAAAGTGCGACATGGTTATCAAATCTTATTGACGAAAAACAGATTATGGAAAATCTTTATGAAAGGAAACAGATAACAAGTCTTAATGAAAGGGAGCCGCTCTTAGCAAGTCTTATTGAAGGGATACGGATTTTAGCAACTCTTAATGAAAAGAAACGGAACTTCGCAACTCTTAATGAAAAGAAAAAGATTTTAACAAGTCTTACTGAAGAAAAAAAGATTAAAAAAATTGATTTTTGTAAAAAAGGTAACATTGTTTTTATAAACTGTTATACATGAGATGTTGAATTAAAAAATAATAGTGAATGTGTTATATTTACACATTACCTATTACTCAACAGGCAAAAATTTCATCAAATGTGTTATCCAAACCAAATGTAAACCATTTCTTATGTATTGAAAATCTTGTAAATATTAGATCACAAAAACATTTGAACACGATTTGCATTAAATGTGTTTGCAAACATTGTAAACATTTGAACACATATATCAATTGAAAATAATAAAGTTAATTCTTTAAACATGAAAATTGTATGTGTTCTGGATTTAGACGAGACATAATGTTCATAATTAGTAGGTTTGGAATTTTTCAAACTCTCGATTCATTAGTCTACAGATACCATAAGAATTCCTTTGTATCTGTAAATTTAAAATTAATGGGTTCCAACTCATGAATAGATACTATAAGAACTCTTTGTAACTGTAAATTTAAGATTTAAGGGTTCCAACTCATAACTTGCAGGTTTGGAATTTTTCAAACTTTCGTCAGTCTTACAGTGTATAAAGAAATGTCATAGCCAAATCTTTGATAAAAAATTTGTTTATTAGGAAGTTTGGAATTTTCCAAATTTCGATTGATTGGTCAGTCTTGCAGTGTATAAAGAAATGTCATAACCAAATCTTTGACAAGAAATTTTATTTTTTACAAATGTACAAAATTATTAAGATGAACATTGTAAGAAATAAAATTTTTAAAATATATTTAAAAAGCTTTAAGAATTTAGAACATTAATTTTTATTGTGGTTTTAAATCAAAAGTCTGAAAATTCAAAATTTTAAATTATAATTAAAACAAATTTTAGGTTTGCAATTAAAAAAGTTCCAAAGCCTCAAGTTCTGATTGGAATCTCATAACAACCAATAGTTAAATATTGGATGCTTACTAAAAATTATATTTATTACTGCTATCAACAGTTTTATTTTTAATTGTCTTTATAATCATCAACATCTATATATTCTGCACAGTTTTCATTGGTAATAGAATTTATTTCAGATGCTTTAACAAACTGATTTTTTTGTTTTCCACAAACGGCGCAAACCCCTTTAATCATGGTTTTGTTATTTTTTGTTAGAGCTGGTTTGGGTTCTAGAGTTTCTGTTTTACTTTTACACTTGACACAATAAATCAACATCTCTTTATTTATAGCAAAAGTGTGCAGTTTATGAATACATAAATAGCAACCAAGATGGCTCTTGCAAAAAATAACAAATCCATGATTAAAGGGTTTTATGTCGTTTGTGGAAAAAAATAATCATTCGTAATACACACACACCTACGAATACATATATAGTATATATACATATATAATCATCAGTTTAAAGATGAAGGACTAAAAAAAGATTAAAGAAATGAATTTTCCACTAAAAATGAATTTGAAAATTTTAACTGTCCCGTACAAGTGCTTCCAAAGCCCACTCCACCGCGTAAGTGACAATTGGATTTCTCAGTTCCTTTTGCTTTAACAGTTCTTTTTTACATTCGGGATCATATTGTAACATGGCAAATGCATTAACCAATTCTCCAGGATGTTTAATTTCTCGCAATTGCACCAACACATTACTGTGATAAGGAATTGCCACGTGACCATTAGTCATAATCTGCCACAAAACCCAACATGTGAGGTGCAGTTTGTAATTTTCTCCATATTGAATATTCAAACCACACACCCACACAATGTGACTCGTTGCATCGTCCCGTTTACCACATAAATAGCATTTTCCTGTAGTAAGGGGACAACACTTTTTCAAATTTTTTACCCATTTTATGTCGGCCAGAGTGGGGGGGCCGGCATCTTCGCCTCGTTTCAATTTACACTGATGATTATATAAAAACTCCTTTTCTTCCCATCCTACATAGAACTTAAACATACGAAACACATTCATTTTTAGGCCTCTAAATTCAGTGTCTCTATCCTGCAATAGTCCCTTGTTTCTCTCTCTACAATGAAGGCAAAAGTTTTCCTCGGGATACATGAGTTTGAACAAATCATGACATCTACGATGAAGTCGATGGTCGGGGCAGCATTCAAATTCAGGAACAATGCTGGAATTGTCGTCAGGAGCACAGCACAAAAAACATTCTCCTCGGATGGGAAAGTATGCTCTTCGATTGGGAGTGACAAAAAAAATCTCTCTTCTTTTTTTCATGTTTGTAGGAGGAATGTAAGGAAATAGCTCTATGATATAGTCCTTACTAGAACCCTCCATAGGATTGTCTGTGGGGGATTCTTCTTGCAAACTTTCTGTAATAAAACTTTCTGGGAAAGTTTCATATTCTTTTACAGGATAGTCCACTTGATAGGAATATTGCAATAATTGGAATATATTCACTCGCTTTCCAGGATAGGTTTCCTCTCGGAGTCGAAACACTTGATTTGTTTCGCAGGCATGACACGGGCCATTATCGCTTTCACTCAACGTTTTCCAGTCTTTATAGCATTTATAGTGTATTTTATTATAGTGATTAAGTGTCAAAGTGTGGCAACAATGCCACAAAACGATACTGGTTTCATCATCTGGAGCCGTGCACAAATAACATTCTCCTTGGGTTGGTTTGTATACCTCTGCCAAATTCCATATCCAATCGATCGCTTCCAAAGAAGGGGGATCTACTGTATCACCACGTTGCAATTTTATGAGATGATCAAACACCTTGTCTTTTTCTGGTATCTCTGGGTTAAATTTTAACATTCGAAATGCGTTCATTTTAAATCCTGGAAAATATATATTTCTTAGCCGAATCACCGTATTTTCAGAAAGATCTTCAAATCGACAATGGGGACAATTTGAGTAGCCATAGAATAATTTCCAGAAATCGTAACATCGACTGTGAAATTGATGAAGAGGGCAGCATTTGGGATAAGGTATGAAGCTGGTAGAGTCGTCCAGATGACAACACAGGAAACACTCGCCCACGACTGGCCGGTAATAGGCTACTTTGTGATCATGGAAATACTCTGCTTCATCATCCTCCGAGGAGTACATATTAGGCAATTGGTATCTGGTAGAGATGTTAAATGTCAAACAAATGCTGCATTTAATATTCAAACCCCTGGTGGCAAATGGTTTTGATTAATTTTAATCCCCTGGTGGTAAATTCTATAAATTGTTTAACAAAGAATTGATACCTTATAAGAGACACTAGATTTAATAAAATCAGCGGCTGCCACCGCCTTTTTCATCAGCGACGGCATTCTATCAAAACATTTCAATTAACTTATATTTACGCGAGCGCTCTCAAAACGAACTGCATCAATCTGCACCTACGAAGCCCTTCGGGGGGGAGGCGAGGGAAAGATGCAGAGACTTGAGAGATGCGCCCGCTCCTAAGCATCCTAGGATAGATTCGACGATCCCAGGCCCTAAAAAAGGCCTTCGCTCACTCCGCCCGCTCGCGTGCGTTCGATCCCCTATGTATATATTTTGTATATATTAATCTCTGCTACTATTTTGTCAAGATTTTTATATTAACCCAGAATTTGTTATATTTATTTTACGATCTTATTATACACGCTATCACTATTAGACAACCGAGATACCACCTGGCCCTTTAACAGGCCTTCGGATCTTCTCGCCTCGCTGTACATATTTTATATCTCGCATTTCGCTGTACATATTTTATATTATTCTTAATTTGTTCTATTATCGCTATGTTATTATATATTTAATCCGGACTTGCTACTACTATTATATCTTTTAATCCATGTTACGACCGCTCATACTCCAGCTTCCGATGTTTGAGTAATGGCCCTAAAAAGGGCCTTTTGCTCTCTCGAATGTTTTCGCTACCCAATGTAAATATCTCCCTTTTGTGTTAATTTCGTATGTTTTCCGTGTCATTTCCTCAATTTAGACTATACACTCGTATGTACAAATTATTAATTATACATTATTATTTTCTCAAACGACTTCTTGCGTTGCCTCTCTGACCCCCACTCCTCCCTAAATCTCCCATTAACTTCGATGGAGGTGTAGATAGCCCCTCGGGCTAGGAACATCAAAACAATAATTTTATATCGGTATCGGTAAGAACAGCCACTTACCTTTTCAACTTTTTCACTAGCTAGCTTGGTCGCAGGACGACCCATAATGTTTAATTTGGTTTATGTTATATTGATGTTTGTGTTCATGAAATAAATATGCCTTAAGAGAAACCCGCATTTCGTACTCACTAATATATATATATATTCTTTTTTTTTAATTTTATTTTTTTCCCCTTAAAGCTAGCATTTAATCTAGTCTAAAATATTTGTTCAAAACAAGGTTTTTGACACTGAATGTTGAACCCAATAGATCATAAGAAATATATTTATTGTTATAACATTTGGAATCTACTGGAAAATTCATTCTTTTGCATAACGTTAAATAACTTATCTTCATAATGATTGATGAAAAGCATATGAGAAAAGAAAATGACATAGATCCTGAACATTTAAATCCCTATCAAATTCATTTAGGCAATGGTCTGTTTGCCATCATTACTACCAACTACGAACACGTCTTTGTCAAATTACAGCAGTTTAAATGGTCTCATGGAAAGTATAGTCCCCTCGAAAATCAAGTGGCAATAAAAACACGTGACTGGACTGTTTTAATGTCTGCTATGGATATAAAATTTCAAGATTGTTTTATTATTCCCAAAACGCTGTTTATCCATTTCAAAGAAGGACATTATTATCTTCAAGAAATGTTTGAGCGAAAACATTATCATCAATTCAAGCGGTTCAAGTGTTGTTTAAATAGTCTACAATGGAATAATTTGAAACTGTACAGAAGTGACCTTTGTGATTTGATAGTTTACTACATGTTTGGTGTTTTATTTATCGATCTATTGAAAAATTACTTTCGAGGAACATATTATCTCGTCTCGGATGATGCCGTTTTAAAAGAATCGTTTTGCGATATGATATTGGACCGCATTAGACCTAATATACCTGTGAATGAATGGAATAACTGTTTTTACTCAGTTATTTTTTGCGTAGATGTCGTAGAGTTATCAAAATCATTTTGGAAAAAACATCACAAAATACTTAATACAACAGATCATTTGGTAGAATTATTTAAGAATATATACATTAAATTTACACAGAATGCTTAATGAAGAATATGTATATTAAATTTACATAGAATATTTAATGAAACAGATCATTTAGTAGAACTGTTTGAGAATATCTATATTAAATTTACATAGAATGCTTAATACAGCAGATCATTTGGTATAATTGCTTGAGAATATGTATATTAAATTTACATGGAAAGTTTTATAATGAATTTATTATACCCCTGTAAGAAAAAGTGTCATAACTCTCAAATACAACATGTGAGAAAAAATTAACTTTTAAGAATATTAAAACTTTTATTCCAAATTTAAAATAAAACTCACGCTTAAGCTGGATAAATAACAAGTTGGAGTTACGAGAAAAAATTAATTTTTAAAAATATTAAAACTTTTATTCCAAATTCAATATAAAACTGACGCAACTTGTCTTAATCTGGGTAATTAATAATAAGCTGGATAAACGTGAAAAATAAGGTTTCTATAAAACAATTGAGTAAATTCTATTTTTTAAACGTCTCTCTCGAACGATGCAGATCTCTAATCTAAAGAATACTAAAAATTTTTATTCTAAATTCAATATAAAACTTACGCAACTGCTTTAACCCGGCTAAATAGTGAGCTAGAGAAGTGACGCTTGTTGAACTTAATGGAACACTTTATAAATATTTATTGTTAAATATAAACTTATATCCCTTTTAAATGTTTAACAGTTTTTTTGTCTAGGCATTTTTATATCTGACAATCAATCTTTTGTTAATCTATTGTAACAGATATTTATTGTTAAATATAAACTTATATCCCTTTTAAATGTTTAACAGTTTTTTTGTCTAGGCATTTTTATATCTGACAATCAATCTTTTGTTAATCTATTGTAACAGATATTTATTGTTAAATATAAACTTATATCCCTTTTAAATGTTTAACAGTTTTTTTGTCTAGGCATTTTTATATCTGACAATCAATCTTTTGTTAATCTATTGTAACAGATATTTATTGTTAAATATAAACTTATATCCCTTTTAAATGTTTAACAGTTTTTTTGTCTAGGCATTTTTATATCTGACAATCAATCTTTTGTTAATCTATTGTAACAGATATTTATTGTTAAATATAAACTTATATCCCTTTTAAATGTTTAACAGTTTTTTTGTCTAGGCATTTTTATATCTGACAATCAATCTTTTGTTAATCTATTGTAACAAATATTTATTGTTAAATATAAACTTATATCCCTTTTAAATGTTTAACAGTTTTTTTGTCTAGGCATTTTTATATCTGACAATCAATCTTTTGTTAATCTATTGTAACAAATATTTATTGTTAAATATAAACTTATATCCCTTTTAAATGTTTAACAGTTTTTTTGTCTAGGCATTTTTATATCTGACAATCACTCTTTTGTAACAAATATTTATTGTTAAATATAAATTGTTTATAAATGCTTTGGCATTTTTTTATTAAATGTACAACACAAAATATTGAATACTTAATTTCTGCAATTAAATGTTTATCATTGCTTATCAAATGCTAAACAGTCAACATTTGCTAATTATTATTTCTTGATAAACAAAAGAATTGCTAGTGCTAGTGCACTCAGTTGCATTCCATACGAAGTGTAGCTAAACAATTTGTATTTTTCATGAAGAGCAGTGCCTGCATCCGCTGATGAATATGAATTATAAAACACCCAACCATTTAATCCCAGTGCAGTGAATATCAGCACAATGAGAGTGACAAGAATTACAAATTTCAGATTCATCTCCTTATTTTATTATTGATCTTTATAAAGAAGTAATCCTGATAACGTTGCACCCATAGCATTAAAAGCAATTATTATATAAAAATAAATGGAATTATCGGACCAAAATTGGTACGCGGATTTACCTGCTGTAATAATTGCTTTTGTAGTTCCATCAATATTATGATTGGTTTCATTGGCTATAGCTATACACTTCCACGATAAGAGAATAACAGACAACACTAAGAATATTAAAGTAATTAAATTGATAAAATACTTTAAATTAAGTTTCATCTCTTTATTTTTTAATATACACAATATATATATATATATATTATTATTATTAATTATTATTATTATTATTATTATTAATAACATTCTGAATATTTGATATATATATTTCAAAAACAAATATAAAATGTCAAAAATCTCTTAAACAAGAAAAATTAACGATAACTTTTAAATATCTTTTAAACTTTTTATATTTTATTTAGTAGTACTAAAAAATACAGTAATTGATTGAAAATTGATCTAATAATAATCTTAAACAACCTCACTAATTTGTATACAATTTTTTGATAATATTTAAACATTAAATTGAGCATTTTGATATGTAGAAGTTTTAAACGTTTGATTTCTTTTATATAGCTTTAAAAAGGAGATTATAAATAAAAAAGCTAGAAATTTAAAATTTATACTATACAATTGATGCT
>NC_092211.1:87296498-87315414 GCF_043381705.1 Parasteatoda tepidariorum
GAAATTTTTAAACATTTAATAAAAAAAACATGTGTATACCGAACGATGATGTATTCTTACAAATGTTCGTGAATCCACTTTTTAAACACAGTCACTTCTGCCCTAGGACAGTGGAATAATTTTCCATTACGTTTAAAATCGTGAAGAGGACATGTTATTAAGTTTTTTTGTGGCAAATGATCAAATTTTGGACACCCAAAATGCTCGATATTGACACTAGGTATATTTAATAATTGCAATAAATCCAACTCGTAAGAACCCCCTTTGTATCCTACAAGTAATTGTGTTTTCGTACGAAATCGTTGGTACAGGGTCGTTACTACTGTATATAATTTTTCGTAGGAAACTGCTTGTTCATTAATTCTAGGGTAGTAAGAAAGGCCATGTATATGTTTTCGACAATAGTGTATTTGTTGCCAGTCAGCTTCTGTCAAATTATCTTTCGGTGCAACAGTGCTCAAGTCAAATGACACTTTTTCCGCTTGACAATTTTTATGCAACATGCTAACGTATCCCAGTTCCCGTACTAGAAAATTATTTAAACTTTTTATGTAAAATCCATCCATATCAATAAGGCAACATAATTGATTCATTATGTAAATATAGATGCCTGTAACTGATGTTTATCATCTAATAAAAATATAAAGAACATAATGAATAAATTCAAAATGAAATAGAAGGATAGAAATTTATAAACGTTTAAGAAAAATAATAAATTAAATAAAAATAATTAGAATAGAAATTCGTGAAAAATAATAAATTAAATAAAAATAATTAGAATAGAAATTCGTGAAAAATAATAAATTAAATAAAAATGAAATAATAATAATTCAAATAAATATTTTATTCTATTTATTTATTTATTTTAAATTTTTTATTTATAGAATAGAATAAATATAACCGGGATTCAAAAACTTGCAAGTCACAACTCTCACTGCTCTGCTCTCAGCTTGTTATTCGCTACTTTACATTTTCACTTATTATTACCAATACTATTGACTATTTTTTGACTATACAATTATTTTAAATTAAAAGCTTTAAAATTTGAAATAAATAAAGAGTGTATTATGTCTGACGAAAATATGGTCGTATGTTGCGATCCTTACAACCTGAGATTAGTTGATCAAAATAGTAATTTGCTTCAAAATCTAAAGGATGTCATTACCGAAATTCAAAATGTGGAAATGCAACAAGCTAGTGAATATGTTACTCGACGTACCATCAATTTGAGAGTTTTAAAGCATGTCTCCGACTTGTTGAATTTACCGTGGACTTATAAACCAGACGATAAATCTATTTTCATTCATCCAGAAAATGTGGAAAAAATTGACGAAAAATGGAACAAGTGTTTAAAAAGTTACAATTTATCACATGACGAAATGAATGCCTACAAGTTAATCAAAACGGATGATTACGTAAATCATTATGATTTAACCAAATTTATTAGTATCATCGCCAGGCGAGATCAAATTACGAGAGATCCCAACGATTCCGAAAAAATTTTGAAAAACAACGATTTAAATAAATTGTTGGCTGTGGATGGTTTCTCGGGGTATGAATTAAATGATATGAAAAATTACATAGATAATTTAAAGTATGGCACAGGAGATGTGTTGCATGTAGATACTGTTCGCAAAATGTATGATTTGGATAAATTGTCTATATTGTCGGGAACGGATGCAGCCTGTGTCGTGTTTTCTGTCCTCATTCATGTGTTTGGTAAGTTTATTCAAGACGACGAGGTAAAAACACAACTGTCTAAAATTCACGAAGATAATTCAAACTATTTGATGAAAAATGAACGCTATTTTAAAGATATCGAAATTATTCGCACTGATATGATGGAATTGATTCGTTTTTACGAGGAAAAAATGATGGAGGATCCAAAGCTGGACCAAATGGCGAGACTCAAATCTTCAGCTATGATTAATCGCTATAAAAAAAAGAAATCGTCTTCGGATGTGGAAGTTACTGGTAGATCTATTACGACTGTTCCCCAAAAACGCGGTCGTAAAAAGATTGTGAAAAATACAGAAGAACTTAATCGAAAGAAAGTAAAAACTGTGAATCAAAAATAAATGTCATTGTAAATATTTTAACTATTTATTGTGTTAAATTTTTCATGATTATAATAATAATAATAATAATAATATATATATATAATAATTAGAATAGAAATTNTGAATTACTTCATGTCAAATTAAAACTAAAAAAGATAATTTGAATACATTTTACATGAATTACTTCATGTCAAATTAAAACTAAAAAAGATAATTTGAATAAATTTTACATGAATTACTTCATGTCAAATTAAAACTAAAAAAGATAATTTGAAAACATTTTACATGAATTACTTCATGTCAAATTAAAACTAAGAAAGATAATTTAAAAACATTTTATAAGAATTACTTCATGTCTGTGTTTAAAAATAAGGATAATAAAATGTTTCAAGTAACTCTCCAATTTCATTTAGATCCAACACAACCCTTTGACTTTGTTGGAACCAATTTCACATTTTCGGGTTTACTGCCTGATGACACTTGGATTCATTTTAAAGGAGATTCATTTTATATTAAAGTTATTGATCCAGTAAAACAGAATTGCAATGTCTGCGTCGATTTTTACATTTCCGACACCATCCAGTGTGAACATACGGGTTTAAATTTTAAATTTGTTGGTAATTTTACCCACACAGAACCATTAGAAGTCACGGGTACAGCCTATCATATCAAAGTTACTCTGTCTCATGTGCACCATCCTATTCAATCTCTCGACATGATACCGGGTGCATTGTGTTTCTCTTTTAACCAAGATAAAGTTTTTGAGTATTGTTTGTGTACATTTACGCATTATGTATTTCATCTATGTGATGATAATTGGTTAAATGATTTAGAGGAATATGTGAAAGAACTACATATTACAAAATTGTATGTTATGGGTCGAAATCAAAAAAAGATGATTGAAGATTATGTAGGCAAAGTTCCTATTCAAATTTGGCCTAAACCTATCAATTTTATGCAAATTTGTTCTAGGTGTGGAAGATTTGGTTGTTCTCAGTATAAAGCTAAAAAATTGTTATTCGACATGTTTCCTCATTTATTTTCTTGCAGTTGTCAAGAATAGACACTATCTAACAGTAGATCTTTTAACATTCAGTGTCTTACTGCACTTCTAAAATATAAGTTTTAAAAAAAAAAAAGAAAAAAAAAGAAAAGAAATAAAGAAAAAAAAAATATATATATAAATGATATTGTTCAATTCTAAATTACCCCATCTAGTGGGATTGTATCTTTTTAATATTTTTCCAACCGGCATTTAGATAGGGAGCAAACATGTCTTTGTGTCCGCCTCGAAAGAGTTCTTCTTCTCTTAGTCCTAGTTGCAAAAGACTATGTGTGGACATGAAAAAGAATTTATTAATTGAATGTGCAATATGTCTGGAATATCTTCAACCTGATGAATCGATTCAGACGCTAGCGTGTAAGCATTCTTTTCATAAATTTTGCTTAAAAAAGTGGAGAGGTGTAAAAAATGTTTGTCCGTACTGCCAAACGGAAATTGAATTTGATTTGGAATATTTTTTAGATCATTTAGAATCCATGGCCCAATGTGTGACGAAATCAATGAAAGACGTGTTCAAATTTCAACAAGCATTGCGAAAATTTAATCATGAGTTATTGAATCAGAATGTTTTTGAAAAAGGAACAACACGAGTGTGGAGTGATAAAATTGGAGATATTCAAGACGGAATGACTACTGTTAAAGAATTAATATTTGACATTGGTAATTTGATCTCTGATATTGAACCCAGTAGTGATACTGATGATGATATTTCATCCGATTGGGATGACAATATTTAAATCTGAGAATAATCAACTTTTTGTTTTAATATTTAAATGTGATAATATTTAAGCGATTGTTTTAATATTTAAATGTGATAATGTGTTGCTATTAAATGTGTTGCTATTAATGATCAACTTTTTGTTTAATTATAATTATTTGTCAATAGATAAAATAAAAAATTAAATTAAATGTTTTAGTTTTCGTTTTTATCAAGTTTTTAAAAACAACAATGAATGAGTGAAAAAGGAAACGTCTCGCACAATACACTTCTACGAATTACGTTAAAATCTCGATTCAACGTCCACACGTAACGCCCATCCACAAGTTGAATTGATCCATTTTTCAATTCAAACACACCCCGAATCGATTCAGTCAACGTGTAGTAACGAAAGAAATTCCATTTCCATTTTTGACCGTCTCTAAACATAGTGGTATTGGAGAAAACAAAAGTAGTACCATTCCTTAAAGGTAATACTGCATCAATTAAAGGTGCAGAGGAAAATAACGCTTGAGTCGGAACATAGGGAAATAATGTTTGGGTTAGACCTTCTCTGATGAACCCTTGCATATATTTATCATATTCTACATAGTGATTATTAGCTAAGAGTATATAATGACCTGTCGTAATATTTCGATACATAGCGTCGACTCTTGATAAAGATTTAGATACATTCGTAGGTAACCAGGCTAATCCCTCTGTCGTTTGAAATGAATTGAAATCAACTCGCTGGTAATGACTACCCGAAAATACCAAATACGTATAATGATTCAAAAGAGTCACACTATTGAATCGACAGTGATGACGTTGTAATACTTTTTGTCTGTCAGCCTCTGATACATTATTTCGATTTACGATCGGATACATAATATTATTCGCGTCACTGACATGGTGCAAACCCAAGACATGACCCAATTCGTGTTGTAGCACATAATAAATGAAAGATGTTTCCATATTTTCATTTATGACTATACGACCCCCCCAATATGAAGGATAAGCATAACCCGCTCTCGCATCCTGTTCATCTAGATGTTTAAAGTAAATTTTGAGATCCCCTTGTCCTGGTGCAACACGAGTAAACTCTAAAGGTTCGATATGCCATTGTAGAAAAGCTTGTTCCAAAAAATCATAATTTGTTCCATTTTCTAATGACCACGTGAGAGAATTAATACTATGTTTACCAAATGCCAAGGGAATAAAAAGGGATAAAAATATAAATATATTCATTCTTATTTTTGAAAAATAGATGAAACTCATTCTCATACACATATATGATATTTATCTTAGCATCAGCCTTGTGAGGGATTCTAACTAATTTCATTTGAGTGAGAATGTATAATAAATCGCAATTGAATGGTGAAAATAAATAAAATGTGAGGTGAACAGGAAATTTTTATATAAAGTGTAAAATATGTAATTTTTCTCAATTGAATTTGTTAGTTTATGAATAAAAAAAGGAATACTGAAATTTTGTCTTTGGACTGTGAAAGGGTGACAAATCGAATTTTTTTATGTATTGCTTGAAATGATTCCAAAAGCTCAAAATTACAAAAAAACAATATTATTATTTTTATTTTACTTATTTTTATTTTTTTTATTTTGTTTATTTATTATTTTTTTATTTTGTTTATTTTACTTATTTTTATTTTATTTGACTTATTATTTTTATTTTGTTTATCTATTATTTTTTATTTAAAAAAAAGGCATTTTAACAATTTAAGTTTTTTGATTCATGATATTAAGATTGTATTCTTGTGCTTTAGAACCCCATATAAGGAGCAGCTTGAAATAATACATAAAGTGTCTGATATTCGACAGCATGGTACATTAGGGTTCATTAGGAGTTTTATATCAAGGGAAATTTATTCATCAAAATGTCTTCAGAGGAGTTGCTCAATTCAAACATTTCAGAGTATTTTTCAGAAGATGAAACAAGTTATAATGATTTTGATATTCATCGATATTACGAGACATTAGATGATCCATCCGTCTCACATCGAATACCTATCGTAGAAATAAAAGTTTCATCTTCCACTCAGTGTACCATATGTCTCGAATATTTTGAAAAGAATGAATTAGCTAAACAACTTCCATGTAATCATTTTTTTCACGCGTCTTGCTTGTACGAGTGGCGAAAAGAAAAAAATAACTGTCCTTTTTGTCGTGCTGATTTAAGATTTGATGCTGATTATTTTTCAATTCATATTCATGCTTTTATGGATTCTGTACAAAGTTTAAAAGAAGATATACAAACCTTGGAGAATTCATTGCAAAAAGTAGATGATCTATTACTCCATCAAAATATATTGAAAATCCGTAGCATTCTGGATTGCCAGGTTAATATCATGGAAATGAAAGAGAACTTTCAGGATATTATGCATATTCTTTTGATTGCGTCAAATGCTTTAAATTTTTTACACATGGATGGGAATTTATTTTAATAATATTGGAAAATAAACATTTATTTACCTAATGAAAAGGAAATGCAAATTTAAAATGTAAATACAAATCTGAAACGTAAACTTTTCATTAGGAGTCAAGATGTTGCTTTTCATTTGGATATTATTGTTTTTATATTATAATCATTTTATTTATAAAGCCTATTTATGTATCACTGCTACAACATTATACCATGATATTAAACCCAAGGAATGGAGGAATTATTTAATAAGTAACAATCCAAGTGCTTTTTTAAATTAAATGTAACACTAATAAATAATTTATTACAAATAACTACTGTTTTTTATTTAAAAAAATTTCATTACACTATCAAAGAGTTGAATATCATATAACATTAAATGTCCAATACATTTCTTGAATAAGATTAGACATTAATATGTCTATATTGTATATCTATTTTCTAAGAAATAATGGAACAAGTTAATAACTGTAATCTTTTTCACAAATATGAATGTTGTATTGGGAATTTTAGGAGTATCATTTATGTATACCACATTTTTAATTTTAATATGCGTCTTATTCATGAGAAGCTGGTTATTTTTTATATTTATTATTATAAATATTTTAGTATTTATATCACTTGCATATGCTTATATCAGAAAAGCTATATTTATCGAACAATTTGGTTCGAATATAGCAACTCTCTTTAAAATTAAAGGAATGTCAGATATTTTTTGCAAGTTAAAAAATTGGTGGGAATAAACTTAACTATTGGATTTTACTACGGTAACATATATATTTCAGATGACCGATAACATATATATTTCAGATAACCGATAACATATATATTTCAGATGACCGATACTAAACTACTAATTGTTATGTTTTACAAATTGAAAAAAAATAGTAAAATAAACTTAATTATTAGATTTTACTACACTAAACATTAGCTGTACATATCGGCTGGTGGTTCAGTATCGGTTGTGTGAAATATTGGATGAAAATTAAGAAAATAACATGAGTTGCTTATGTAAAGAAAATGAGGAATATTTTGATATAAAATATCTATCGAAATCAAATCGCAAAGTTGACAAATTAATTTCAGATGTTCGTTTCAAATATCCCAATCTAAAAAATTACTATAGGCGAAATCACGCTTTGAAACAATTTAACGATGTAACTTTACAACTGGTAGAAGACTTTGAATCATACGCAAACTCTTATATCCAATATTTAATGACTAATAAGAATGATTACGGATTGTTGTACTTGTTAGCAGAAAGTAAATTATTCAACTTGCTCTATGTGGAATATAACAATTTCCCACTCATTCATTTAAAACAGAAAAAAGCTATTATGGAAAAAATTGAAGTTATGGGAAAACATAATAAAATAACGTGTTTAGAATTATTTTATTTTTACGCTTTATTGGTCAATCCCGACTATAATTGGGTTGTTATTGATCATATCTCTAATGGGAATCGCAATCATGCCTATTTTATTTTGAAATAATTTAAAAAACTTATTAGTTACAACATGAGTATCACCATAAATATGTTGGCCATGATTAAAGAAATACAAAAAATTCATCTCTATAAAGCACTGAAACCAATTGTTACTTTAATTGCTGGAATTATTACGTTTTCCTATTCAAATACATTTCACTGTTCCAAAATATTTTTTCGAACGAAACCAATTGTTACTTTTTCCTATTCAAATACATTTCACCATTCCAAAATATATTTTTGAGAACTTATGAGAGAAAATTTATATGAGAGAAATTATAATATGAGAGAAAATTTCTTTTCTTTTTATAATTATAAATTAGAGTTTTGAGAAATTAGAATTTTGAGAAATTAGAATTTGAAAGATGAAGAAAAGAAAATATGAGAGAAAAAGAGACAGATTTGTTCTTTGTTCAGTCGTTGTAGAATATTATGAATGTGAAAGTAAAATTAAAAAAAATGTAATAATTTTTTTTACAAGTTTACGTCTTTTAAATACTTTTAATTTTAAATGAGTTTAACACATTTGAAGTTGAACTGATAAACATCTGTAAAATTATTGAGCAAATGATGTAGATATCATTCAAGTTTTAACATTAAACTGCAAATTTATAGTTGAAATAACCATACAAATGCTGGCCAAAACAGACGTAATACAAATATTTGCTTCTAGCACACAATGAAAACAAGAATTTCTTTCATTTGTTTAATATATTGTGTTAAGATAATCTTTTTTAATATTAAAACATATAACATAACATATCTTAAATCTTCGAAAATAAAGTGGAAAATAATTGTATAAAATTCTCAGAAAGTTAGCAACTTATGGAGATGACATAGCCTATGCATTTTTGCGGGACCACCTTTAAAGGTTTACCATGGACTCTGACGTTGTTCAAATTAAAACAATTGGCAAACAATTATTATCGAAATGGTTACGACGAAATTGGAAGACATCGATAGGACGAAAAAGAATTGATGGGTTCAATTATTGCTTTTTTATTTGGAGCAGAACACACGTTTGTTTTGCAATCAGTTTTCTTTAAATTTCTTAATATAGACATTTAAATTGTATTCAGTCTGATATTAGACATGAGGTGTTTATATGTTATTATTGAAATACAAATATTTCATGTAATTCTTGAAATGTAAATACATTATGCAGCTGTTGATTATTGAACATGAAATGTTAGAAATACTACTCTTGAAATATATTAGACAGTCAATAAATGTATTACCTTTGAATATCATTTTATTAAATAACAGTCAACATATAACACATTCTGCAGTTGTTGATTATTAAACATGAAATGTTAAAAATACTATTCTTGAAATATATTAGACAGTCACTAAATGTCTTTTAAACAATGAATATTATTTTATTAAATACATTTTCATCAAAATGCTTCAAATGAGGGTTTCGATAACAAATCTTCATAATGCATGGCCGTCAACACATCATCGGCCAACACACTGTTTTTATCCACTAATTGTCCCTTATAATTAACCGTTAATCCTTGTAAATTATTTGCCAACTTAAAAAAATTATAACCGGGTACCCATACAGAAGAAGCATTAATAAATGCATCGAAACCAGCTTGAGCGTGAACGACCAATTCCATTGGTTTCAATCCTTTCAAGAAAGATGATTTAATATGAGGGTCTGCAATTGGATCTGCATGCGTTGTGTATTGCAATCCCACCGAACCCATCAACTGATACAGATGATAAAACGTTCCTTTGGCTCCCGATACAATTTGAATCGTCAAACAACTCTGAATATTTTTGACACTTTGCACAAACTTTTCAAAACTCGCACCTCTGGCCAACTTTTCCAGCATTTCAAATTCGTCTAACGTGAGCGCAAACAAGAACTCGTCTTGAGTCACTTTTAAATAATATTCTCGTAGTTGATTAATGTAATCAAAACACTTTTCAGAACCATATAAATCATACAATACACGAAATGTTTTTTTTAAGTCACGGTGTTTGTATGGTAAAAAATGAATTTCGTCGTACTTTAAGTAATACGTAACCAGCATATCGTGACAAGGTGTGAGTTTGGTTCCCATGGTAAAACTCGACAAGTGGCATTGACTGTTCAGCAAAGTGGCGCATTCTGCTTGAGACTGCAAATTTTCAATTACGTATCCATTGATCTCATCACCGTCAAAATCTGCGTTCATCTCTTCTGCAATTTCCAGCGGAATACCGAAACAATCGTGCTGCCAAGACTCGGCAATTCTCAATCCGACAAAATTTTCGGGAATCAACGACGGCATCCGATTCACAATAATCCATTTGCCTTTCAAATGTAATTCCTGTTCAATTTTGGCTGGAATCATCATTTCGTTGGGTTTCAAGAAAGGAGCGGGAATAATCATAGCTCGTAATGTTAACTCTGAGCGTTTGGCTAACGCAATTTTACGAAAATATGTCCCTTTTCCCTGCGCTCGTTGTTCTAAACTGCCGTGATTGAGAGGGGCAATTTGCATCTGTTTGAGGTAATAGGCAGGTGATTTTCGTTTTGTTTCCATTCGCTTACTGAGTGGAAGTCCCATCACAAAATTTAAAATGCGGTCAAAGGTAAGCGTCGAACTCACTAGCCAATACTGAGGATCTGGAAAAATGAGGAATTCTTGCGAAGAGAGCTGGATATGTTTGGAGAGCGCATCGGGTAAAAAGGCAATGTTGGGGGTGGATACAGCGATGGATTGCACTAGGTACAAAGAGGTGGGTTTAAAATAGAAACGACCGCAACAGACTGTAAAATTACATGGTTGGTGATTATATTGAAAGTTTAGTGAGGGAAATTTGCATTCTGTATGGATACATACATCACTCGTACAATGATGAGCTCTCCAAGCTTGTAAATATTTTTTCAACACGTGAGCCGGTAATTTAAACTGACAATCGCTATATTGCAAAACAGATATTTGGTAGCGAGTGACAGACATGAGGAATAAATGAGGATTAGAGCTTAATCATTGATGTCCGACACATACTCGTTTAAAAATTTCCTATTTTTCAATCTCAGATTGTAGATTTCAAATTATAGATTTTCTTCGAACACTTGTCTTATTATTGTTTCTAAATGGTTGCGTTGTAGTGTCTGGAAGGTACGTGTTTTCTAATCATGTGATGTTGTTAAAAGATTTTATTATCTTTTCATGTGGTGTCTGGGCATCCAAACGTTTTTTGTTTTTTTTATTCGTAGGAATTAAAAAATACATTAAACATTTCAATTTTAAACGTTTTCAATTAAGCATTTCAATTTCAAACGTTTTTGTTTTTTTTATTCATAAGAATAAAAAAATGCATTAAACATTTCAATTTTAAATGTTTTCATTTTTCATTTTTTCAATTAAGCATTTCAATTTCAAACGTTTTCGTTTTTTCAATTAAACATTTGAAATTGAAATGTTTTAATTGAAAAAATGAAAAATGAAAACGTTTTCATTTTTTCAATTAAGCATTTCAATTTCAAATGTTTAATTTTTTTCAATTAAAACATTTCAATTTCAAATGTTTAATTTTTTTCACTCATTGAAATAAAAAAAATTAATTAAACATTTGAAATGTTTAATTAATTTTTTTCACTCATTGAGATAAAAAAAATAAATTAAACATTTCAATTGCAAATGTTTTCGTTTTTTCTCACTCATTGAAATAAAAAAATTAATTAAACATTTCAAATGTTTATTACATTATTTATCTTGATGGTATTGAATATTAATGGAAATGACGCTACAAGTTTTTCATTACATTAATTTTTTTATTTCAAATAAACAAAATTATTTCTATACAATCAATTCACTTTCAATCACTCCATTATCAAAAAGTAAATGTCTTTTTATGATATATTCCCATCCACCAAGTCTTTCAATCTCATTCTCCAAACGATACACAACAAAGTGTTCCAGTTTTTCCACTAATTTTTGCGCACAAATCACAGGACTCATTTCACAACAATATTTGTTTAGTAGCAACACACGAATAGCACGAAAAAAAGCCAAAATTTCTATCACATCAAGATTCGGATGGTTAAAAAAAGAATTGCTAATTTGGTGAAGTTGAAAGTACACTTCGCACTCTTCCCATTGGCATATGTTGGCAATGAGAGGTACTGGTAATACAAACACGGTAAAGTGTTGTGCAAGATAATCCTCAGCTAGTTTTTTTAAGAATTCATACATGGTTTCATTGTAAAATCCCGAGATGTGTAAAAAACGCCTCACAAGGCAACTGGTCCATGCCATGTTACTTTCAGGTTTAGTTAGTCGAGGCAATAAGATGGTATGAATAGGATCCGGTTTTATAAGTTCATGAATAATGCATACACCCATCACTGACATGTTAAATACTTAATATAAATTATTTAAAGTATGCAAAATTTTTATAACTATATTTACTTGGTATTTAAATGGTTAAAGTTGATTACTTTATGTTTAGAAATTTTCAAGTAAAATGTACACTTGATACTAAACAGTTGGTAGTCATAGATAAAATGCTAAAAACATTTTTTTTTCTTCTTCAAAAATGACGTCTATTTATCACGTGAATGTCAGCTGTTGTCAGGATATCACGTGAATGTCAGCTGTTGTCTGGATGTCACGTGATCACCAGATGTGTGTCGACCAGGTATCACTTGATTACAGCACTGCCTCACGTATTTTTTTTAAAAATAATTCAAAATTTTTTATCGTATCAAATAACTAGTTAAAGTGTGAACCAGTTCTTATAATTTATTTCATATTAGACATTATGTAATGTACATTATAAGAGTGATGATATACACAAATATATCATTTTAGACAGTAATTTATTTACACTTTTATTTTTTTAAATGAAACATTTTAAACAGTATACCACCTACTATACACAATATGAGAATAATTAGCAACCATAGTTTATTACTCGATTGATTTGTATTAGAAGGTTGTAAAATGGATTGTGTCTTAGGTTGAAGATTTATTTTAGAAACAGCAATTTGAGTGGTACTAGCTGAAATTGTTGATGGAGTAGTACTAACTGATGCTGACAAGTTTTGATTTTGGGTAGTGGAATGTAAACGAGAAATTGTTGATGGAGTAGTACTAAGCTTTGATTTTGGGTAGTGGGTTGTGAACTAATTGGGTTTGGTTTGATATAAGGTTTTATTTTAGAGGGTGGAACATTTATTCTAGGAACTCTAGGTGTACGCTTTGATTTCACATTCGTCAAAAAGTCATCTTCCTGTTGAAAGCTTCGATATAATAATTTGTCAATATGTGGATTTGTATTGTCTTCAGCAATTTCATAACCATCTATTGTAATCGGTAATCCCAATTTAGGATTTATACCGAAAGGAGCATACTCGTTTGAGAATTCATCGACGGGGTAAAACTGTTTAATGTACTGACCATTTAACACCTTTTCTAGCAAACCTTCGTTGGTTTTTATAGTGGGATATGCGAAATAATCGTTTCCCTGCCCATCACCTACATTGGCATAATTTTTAACCTTTTCATTTTCCAGTAAGATGTAGGAATTTTCACCGTTGAGATAAAATTCACGTTGGTGCTGGGTTTTTGGAAATATAACGAAACCATTTCTGTCTCGACAATAAATTAATTTATTGTTTTCAATAATGATATGGTTAATATCTTCTGGATTTGATGGATAAAACTCATTTCTTAAAATATCTTTACAATATTTTTTGCCATGCAAGCCTTTCGCAAAAATGGGATAATTGGTAATTGCCGTGTAGCAATAATATTCATTCCCTTTACCCAAAGTGTCGATATCTTTTTGAGGATAGAATTCTTCTTGGTTGCGCACCGCATAAATGTATAAACCTTTATTATTCAATACCTGTTCCACGTCTCCTACTCTAGGATAGATATCGGATCCATCTTTTAAATGTGCATAGATAAGATTTCCAAATTCGTCTTGGGCAAATGTTGGTTCCGTTTCAAAATAATATTCATTTAGTTCTATGTCTCTGGTATAAATTTGTCTTTCTCTTGTACCAATTTTTTTGACGGCAAAATAGTATGATTCGTTTTCGTTCTTAGCATAGACCTCTCTATTATTCTTATTTTGGAAATAATATTGGTTTTTATTAGCGTCTAAAGCGTAAATTTCTTTTCTGAGATTATTGACCGTCTCGTTGGCGAAATAAAACTCATTATTTGCTTTCGTGGCATATATTTCAAAACCTCTTTCGTCAATTGGATAATACATATCAGCGTTTGATTTCTTCGCGTATATTTGACTCACCTCCTGATTCTTTGTAAGCGTAGCGAAATAGGGATTATTTTTCTCGTCTTTAGCATAGACAGATAAACCGGTTTCATTCATAGCGTATCTTTGGAGGTAATAGACCTCACCCGCTTGAGTAACCGTCTGAAAGGTAAGGTACAATTCTTTTTGTTGAGTATTCTTCGGGTATAGTTCGGCGCTATTTTGTTTTCTAGCATAAAACAACTTTCCATCGCTTTTTGCCGCTATCTGTTCACCGAAATAAAATTCATTTTGTAAAGAATCTTTCGCATAAAACTCGTTTTTTTCCTTATCGATGGCAAAATAGGGGGGGTTGGTGTACACCTCGGATCCAAAACCATCTTGACTATAAAACTCGACCTTTATATTTCTGAAGTAATACTTCTGACCATACACTTCTTTACCATTACCGTCTCGACGATAAATTGGTTGACCGTTGTGAATAATCACTTTGTCTTGTACCCATTCAGAAGGTTCTAAACTACCGTTGGTGACGATACCGTACTGTTGAACTCCAGAAGAATCTCTCGCGTAGAACGGTCTGTCAGTTGCATCTAGAGCGAAGATGGGACCGGCATTATCATAGCGATACATTTCATGATTTTTAGACGATAGCTTGTATTTTTGCCCCCCATTGATAACATCTTGTTCATACGAAGACGATGGGTCAATTTCAGAATGAAAATAATTAAAATCTTCTAAAGTCCATTCATTTGAAACATTACTAGAATTAGGAATCGGAGCTGATGCCATAACTTGTTTCTTTAAAAAAAAATTATTATACTCAATGAATGAAATAATGTATTCAATGTTAGACCTCCATATTACTTATGAATGGAATAATATTTTTTTTTAAGCCACCAAGAATGAGTAACAGAAATTCTTTTTTCATTCTCGGTATTGTAACCCTCTTCACTTTCGGTTTCGTAGAGACCGGACCACATCTCAGCTAGCTCTGCAAGAATCACCGATTCGACCCCCGAGCGTCAACCATGATGAGAAAAAAAGATAGCTACAGTACGATCATGAAGAAGAGCAACAATGCCAAGAGGTAGGCTCTAGAGCGTCTTCGAAGCAACGCCGCGCCCCTGCTTCATCGAAGAAGATGGAAATGAAAGATAAAGAGAGAGGAGAAGATGAGGAAGGAAGGAAGAAGAAAGAATCTCTCATCCCTGATTCCAGTTCCCCCGCCATTGTTGGAGGAAGAACAACGAACAAAGGGGAATCGTCACCTTCACACACACACTCGGATCCGGTTTCCCCAACCAACCCCGGGCTGCTCTTTTCAGAGCGCCTTTATTGGAGGCGGTTGCCCGTAGCAACGAAAGTTGTTTACAGAATAATCGAACCTTTTTCTCCTTCCCCCAGTAGACTCCCCCATCCTTTCGGGAAAGGAGCATTTCTTAGGCATTTCTACGCGCCTTTATATCGAATGGGTGTTTAATTTTAAATTTAATATTTTAATTTTATTTATTTTAATCTCTTATTTCATTTTAATTTAACTTTTACTTGAACATCATCCTTAATTCAATACAATCAAATTGATCGTATATCTAGGAATTTGTTTCCTAAATTAATTTAATTACACCATTCATTTAAATTCTTGTTATTTTAATTAATCTAACTTTAAATTACTCTGTTTTATGCACTTTAATTAATTATGTAGCTTATTAATTCAGCTTAGATAGGAGGTACAGTATCCAATACTAGGCACTCCGTCTGTTTTTGTTCAAGTTCAAACCCTCTTCACTATCACTCGAATCATTCAACCTACAAGAGTTTTCGAGAATAGAGTTGAGAAGTTGCACAATCTCTTGTAAAGCATGAGTGAGAGTTGCATTATCCAGTTTCATTAAGTAATGTAAAGCCGATCTGATTTGTAAAAGGGAACGGTTCACTCGAGTCGTATCTACATTGTATAATGATTGAATATGCTGTTGAAAAGATTTCATATCTTTGAGAATAAAATTGGAAATTTTAAGTTTTTCCTCTGGAGTAAAAGAATCTATATGACTACCTATACGAAATATTAAATCTCAAATGTCAACAAAAGAAGTTTTTTGTAAAAAATTATAATTTTTGTTTAAAAAAGTTTTTTGTAAAAAAATATAATTTTGTTTAGAAAAGTTTTTTGTAAAAAAATATAATTTTGTTTAAAAAAGTTTTTTTGTAAAAAAATATAATTTTGTTTAAAAAAGTTTTTTAAACAAAAATATAATTTTTGTTTAAAAATTTTTTTTGTTAAAAAACAAACTTAAAAAAATCTGTAGGGTTTTCATGGTAGCTCTACATCAATGTCTTCTACATTAGTAAATATTTGAAAAATACAAAAAAATGTTTTTTTTAATTGAATGTTTTTTTTATGTATTCAAAAATATACACATATTATCATTTTTATAGGAATAAATGTACTTTCAAACACCGCGCTGATTGATGATTAGCATTAGGTATTTGGACATTTTCTAAACATAAAGTGTGAGTATATCACCATGTTTGACATGAGCCTTGCCAAACTTCCCGTGACTGAGCACTTTTTTAAAATATTTAAAAAACACTTGCACGAAAAAGAATTGATCAAAGAGTTTATTTCAGAATGGTTAAAAGCTTTAAATGAATGTTGCAAAATTACTCATTTCATTCGATTTGAACCCAAACTTCCCATTTTAACTGGACTCAAACCCAATGCTCGAGCGCTTTTAATTGTACCTTTCCATAATACAGATGTTTCTGTTCGAAATGTATCCATTTTCCCCTTATACCCTTTTCGCATCCAACTTAAATACCGCTGTATTTGCTTCAAAGAAGGTTTAAAATTTATATTATTATATTTAAAAATCACACAGATTAAAATTGTGGGATAGAAAAAGTCAAAAATAAGGTAGTCTTGAATAAAACTGAAATTACAGCTTTCACAGAGACTAATTCTCGAAATTTTGATTACTTAATTCTTGATAAGGGATTTATTTCATTGAAGGAACATCTCGAAGCCGATTTAAAGAGCCCTCTATCTACAAGCACCTTGACAATAATGAAACAATTATTGAACCAAGGTGATCATTCGAATAATCAAATATTTGATATTTGTAAAGAAGAAGAAAATCATGTAGACTTATGGGTGAAAAATATTGAAAACTTATTGAAAATAAATTTAAATTTAGATCATGAGAAATATAAAGGTTTTACACTGAATGAAATGCTTTTGAAAAATTACTTAAAAAATAACTATAATACGGATTTATTAAAACAATCTGATGAAGAGTTAAAACCATTTTTAAAAAAAATTCTGAAAAATAGAGACTTGTTTATTAGAGTAGAACCTCCTACTGTTGAACCCGAGAAACTAATTGATGAATCTAATGAAACCTATTAGGACATATATTAAAATAGAATAACATAAATCAAAAAAATTATAAAAAATTTATTTTTCTGTTAGACATAAAGAAATATACAGTTACATTTTGCTGTTACTTATATAAACAATTTTCATAAATGTGTTATAGAAAAAATATGCAGTTATGTTTCATATAAAAGTGTATAGTCACATTTTGTTGTTTCATATAATATTAGGAGATAAAATAAAATAAAATAATATAAATCAATAAAATTATAAAAGTGATTAAGACGCAAGTGTAATTGCGAGTTTATAAGACGAGCTGGGGGTAATATAGAGCTGAGCATTGGTTGCAACTCATTATAATAACGGTTCAAATATTTATGAATACGATGTCTTGTTTTTACGGGTGTAGTATGATGTACCATGTAGTGATGCATAGTAAAATCCCGAAAAAGACGTCGCAATTTGATATCAGTCATGTCGACGTTTCACAGAAACACATATATTCTCTCTCTCTCTCTATACATACATAATATATACATATATATCCAACAATCAACGACGTCAGCAGTTTCACATTACGTCACATCTCTCTCTTTCTAGGATACATACATAATATATATACATATATATCCAACAATCAACGACGTCAGCAGTTTCACATTACGTCACATCTCTCTCTTTCTAGGCCGACTCATTATCGATTTTTGCTCCAAAGAGCTAACATAATGTTAACTTGTGAACTTTTTTGCTCCAATATTGCTTGATAGGTCAGCTCTTCCTACATATATATCCTACAGTCAACGACATCAGCAGTTTCATTTTGCGTCACATAAATCATTTCTATCTCTATTCTCTAAATTCATTTGACGCAGCACTTTGATTATTTGGCGTTGCGATTGGCGTAACAATTTGGCGTGTTGTAGCACTCTTACCAAATAAGTGCTGTTAAACACCTGAATTCATCATCTGTCAGACTGCTGTTAGAATTTGATTACATTATGACTAGTATTTACTGCTGCGAACTCCAATGTTTAGAAAAACCCATCTATGGCCTTGTAGAGACTTTGGCTTGTGTTCAATGCAATAATTGGTGTTGGTGTATTTGTAGATGCGAAACGTTTCAAAACAATTCCATGTGTTCAAGTTGTTGGGGGAAAATTGATGAATTTTATTTAAATACTTGTACTCCTATTCTGTGTTTATTTTGCCGCAAAAGATATTGTCAGCATTTGATGAAAGGATATTCTTGTAGTACGTGTAAAGAGCGTTTCACGTATCGGAAATGGTTAGGTTTGTGGCAAACGGATGTGATAGATCATTATAATGGTAATAAATACATGCTCAAACAACACAAGGAACTCAAACAAAAATATTTAAAATCTTTAAAGTTGATTCACAAAGAACATGATGTGACACCATCGTCATGTGTCAAGACTGCCATTATTGTGAATAAAATTTCCATTGAAAAATGTCCGCTTGATAATAACCATCCGAATAAATTTAAAGAAGTTATAACATTGAACTATTTTATACTAAACCAAAAAATGACATTTCCACATTAATGAGTTT
>NC_092211.1:87315914-87346289 GCF_043381705.1 Parasteatoda tepidariorum
AAAAATATGTGATTGTCAATACAATCAAAATGAATTGGGAGATACATCTTTACCTTGCGTTAATACAGTTGAAGGGTTTAATCAAAAAATTGATTTTTATGGTTTGGTCAAGTGTACGCACCGCTATTCGTTTATTGAAGAACCCATCTTTTGTGCACCGCAGCAAGAAATGTTTCAATTTACTAAAACTATTACGTTTAAGAAAATACCTATGGACTATTTGCAGGAAACTGTGTAAGATATAATATAAACTGTAAAAAAATTTTAACATTTAATATAATATAAACTTTAAAAAAATTTTAACATTTAATATAATATAAAATAATTTTTAATGAATTGAACATTTTAGTTAACACGAAATATATGATGATTAATATTAAATATTTTATATTAAAAGATTTTATTTAATACTATGGTGGAAAAATAATAAAGAATGGAAGAAATTTTGTTTAAAACTTCTTGGATCCCCTATGTTAATTATTTTATTACCAATCAAATTATTCTCGAATATCCTAAAAATATCATTTTTACTTCCCAATTGCTATTTCAACATTTAAAATTTGCTAAAAAATTGTATAAGAAATTTCCTTATGCTGAAAAGTATAATCTAGACTTACTCAATACTATTGACTGGAAAACGTCTCCATTTACATTTGATGTAAAGGGTCACTTGCTTATTGGACCAGAGCCTATTGACCAACTAATTGGTTTAGACAGGCGATTACACTATAAAAATGCATATTCGTTCATTTTTTTACAAATTCCAATATTTAAAAATTTTTATTTTATCATATTTATTGTTTTTTTAGTGTATAGTGCTATATTGTTTCGACGTTATGATATTGCTCGTCGTCTCAAATATTTATGAAAGCAATTTAAAAAGTACAAATTTAAAGTTTAGAAAAAGTTAAATACAAATACATCTAAGGTTAATCTTCTGTGAAATACAGTTTAGGTACATTATTCAAGCCTCGAATACATTTCATTTTGTGAGAAATTAAAATATATTTTAATGTACAATTTTCTAAAATTTCTAAACACTTCAATTATTCCCATTCTAAGTTTTACTACAAATCTAAAAATAAAACTATTTTATTTTTTTTATTTATACCTCGAGTACATTTCATTATGTGTATTCCAAAATTTACAACAAAATCGAAAAAGAAATTTTTTTTTTAATTTTTTTTATTCATACTTTGATACACTTCATTATATGTATTCCAAGATTTACTACAAGACTGAAAAAGAAAATTTTTTTATTTTTTTGGCGATAAATTTAGCCCGATGGAAACACTAGATTGCGACAATTCGATAGTGAGAATTTCGCACTACAACTTATCTAGAGATACTGCTATCTTATACCATCTAGTGTTTCGTTCCAGTTGCTAAGAATTAGATAATTGACATTTTATATTTAATATTTAATTCAAGTTATTATTGATTTAATACAATGTCTCACAAAGAATATAATACTCCGAATCGAAATAAAGTTGATGAATTTGTAACCGAATTGAAATGGAAGAGTCGATTTAGAGGAAAGGGTTTATTGACTCTCATGTATAGCCATGATAATCCATTTCGTATTAGACCCATCGAATTTACTGTGTTCAATTATTTGGATAGACCCATGACTCAAAAATGGAATTCCAAAACCTGGATTAAGGATTTAAAATATGCCATTGGTAAATTGCACATCAAAGAATTGGAAGTTATCGGCCGTGATCAAGCTCGCTATATACGAAATTGTTTAGCTGGTGTGAAAGTGTCACGGATCTATTTTAAAAATGAAAATTTTTATCGATGCAAAACATGCACAAGATTGAATTGTTCTATTCAGAAAGCAATTCTTATCACTAAAAACGATATGTATGCGTCCAAATATGCTTCATTACAATGTATGTCTTCAAGGGCAAAACGTTGGTGTTATCAAGAGAAGGACAGACAATCAACAGAGAAAAAGATAGAAACTCAACAACCTCGTCAACAGGATTTTTCTCAAGAAGAATCCCGGGCTGAATTGCATGACAAACAGTCAGATTTTCGTAAAGTTATTCATACAAAGGTAGCGAAATCAACAGAAAATCAGCCTCTTCAACAGACTGTAAATGTTGATTTTTCCCAGGAAAAAGATTTGCCACATGAGGAACAAGCAAACTCTCCTGAAGTTATTTATATAAAAGAAGTTAAATCAACAGGAAATCAACAACCTCTTCAATAGGTTAGAAAAGTAGATTTTCCCCAGGAAGTGATGGATAACGAGCAGACAAATTTCTCGAAAATTATTCATATGAAGGGTGTATTTTTAAATTCATAAAGAAGTGCTGACAGTAATCAATAAAAAAGGTATTGAGATATGTTTTTAAACTTTATTCTTCAAAAAAAAATAGTTGAGACTCAACAATGAATTGTAATTTTTTATTTAATAACTATTCTTTAAGATTCAACAATGAATAATAAAAAATTTTTCAATGTAAATGCATTTCTATTGAATATGAATAAATAGTTAAATTCATAATAGTATGTTTTAAATCATATAATTTGGTAGTATTTAGTATTAAAACATTCCGTTTCTCGTCAAATGATATTTTATCATATTGAATTATTTCGAATTATATATTATGTGGAATTTAGTATTGAAGTATTTCGTTTTTTTAACAAATCATATTTATTCTAGTATTTATCATTGAAAGATTTGATGTCGTATTTAATATTGAAACATTTCGTTTTTTTAACAAATCGTAAGTATTCTACATTAGAAATTGTTCTTTGATTTTTGTTGGTGCCAAAATTTCAGCTTTAAAATGGAAGGTTTTTGTGTATTTTTTTTCTTCTTAATAGTAGGCTCTCCCAAATGTATTTTTTCAATGAAATTGTATAGTATGTATTTTATAATGTTATCCAGCACTAAACAATTGAATTATATCTCGAAAACTCGACACCAATTTTTCATCTGAACTCATAAATAACATTAAGACATCTGTCGTCCAATAAGGTACTGGTTCACCCACCGTATCAAACTTGTTAATTTTATGAGTATACTCTTCCACAAATTTAAAAATATTTTTGGCATTGGAAAAGAGTCCTTTTTGATAGACAGCATTTTTGGAAGCGCAAAGTTTTTTGTTTAAGTAACCCAACGTACACACAAAACCATTGTAATTGGCACTGTTCGGAAAGAGCACGTAAGGAAACGCTTGTATAAAAGCATACTTGTGAACTTGTTCGGTAGGCGCCGGGACGGAACGATCAAATTCATGCAATAATAAGTCGTAGAGTTCCGCATACTTTTCTAAAAAATCAGACGACAAGTGATCTTTCGCTTCACCTCTCCCGATATAGTTGACAATATAGTGCAATTTGAGCGTGTGTTTACACGTAATGTGCTTTTTGATCAAATTAATCAAACTCGTTTGATAGGGAGTCGTTTCGTTAAAATACCCTTTACAAATGCGCACAATTAAATCAAATACAAAATTGGCCACTATTTCTGTATTGTTACTACACACATAGCAATAAATCATAATGTAAATTACATCAAACGGAATGCAATATTTTGAAAATTCTTCTCGAATAAGAGTCGCATCCTGCGAGAGAAGCATAAACAGTTCGCCTGGAGTATGCACATCATACACTTTAGTTATCGGTTGAAACGGCTTAAAAGAACAAGACTTAACATAGGGACATAATACGTTGAGGAAATAATCAAAAACATTGGTTTCTTCAAACACACATTTCATTTGTTCGAGCAGAGACACAACCACTGTTTGAATAGATTCGTCTTCGTAATGGAGCTCACTCACCATAGTCATGTAATTTTGAAGAAAATTTTCCAAAATGCGTTTTTGCAGCACAGAGCTTTTTTTAAAAGAATGATTCTGGGCTACAATAAATTCTTCGTTGGTCACTGCCAACAATTCTATCACGCTCATAAGATTGGAATAAGTGATCATGATATTGTCATCGGGCATAATACCCGGAATCCCTGAAATTTGAACTTTACAGGGAACGTTTAAATCTCCCGTCCAACGCGCGTACAAATGAGCGACCTGACACGACTCTAAAAAACGGTTTTGTTTAACAAATTGATCGACATTTAACACGACTTGTTGGCAGGTATTGCAAAGTATGTGTCTGTCTTCTACCCTGACATTAATACCGTGACAGAGTAAATTTTTTTGTTCGAGATAGGTCAACATTTTCTACTTTCTTTAAAGATAAGAAACCCAAAAAGAAAAAACGACTAACTAAATATTGTACTAAAAGTCAACATTTCACATATAAAACATACAGATTTGCATTATGTTTAAATATATTTTCTTATTTCAGATAATGATAGTATTATTATTTTCCAAAATACATTAAAAAACTACCTTAATACTTCAACTTCGTATGAATTAGAACTTGAAACTGTATAAATAAAAATTTGTATGAATAAGAATAGTAAATAACATTAAAAAAATTAAATCAAGATTAGTCATCGTTCGAGAGAGTCGTTTAAAAAATGGAATTTACTCAATTGTTTTACAACCTTAAACCTTAACCTTAATTTTTTTGAAAAACCTCCTCGTTTCAAATATTATATGAATTGAGTAGCAGTGGGTCAAGGAGATGACGTGAGAAAAATAAATCAAAATCTGAGGTTTGTCTTGCACAGCATTTAACGCTAGAATGATGGAAAAGGTCGCTTGTTTCTCTAAAGCATATAATTAGTTTTTGATTTATGTGTCCTTTCATGCGGTATTTACAATTAGTGTGTGTCCTTTCATGCATTACTTATAATTTGTCTTGTTCTAGAATGATGCAAAAGGTCGCTTGTTTCTCTAAAACATATAATTAGTTTTTGATTTATGTGTCCTTTCATGCGGTATTTATAATTTAGTGTGTGTCCTTTCATGCATTACTTATAATTTGTCTTGTTCTAGAATGTAAAAAGTAAAAAATCAATTTTACGGTAAATGTTTTAAAATCATTTCTGACCTTAAAAAGGTTTAAATTACAATGAGAAAAAAATATTATCATGATGCTTCTTTAGAGTTTTATAATTATTAATTTTCTATTACAATATCTATATATCTAATTGAAACAAACAAAAAACAGAATCTGAGATTAAAATAACAAATAGTAGATTTAGTGATCAAAATTCACGATAGTCATATTAAAAGTATAAATTTATTAATTATCAATTACAATATCTATATACTTAGAGTTATGGTTTGATTTGGTTTCTTTGCCATGAGTTTTTTCAGATTTTTTTTAAAAACTTTTAATGCTAATTTCTTCCTTTACATTTTATAAGACGTAAAATGATTGTTAACCTTTTCACGTGGGCGCAAAAGTAAGAAATCGAGTTCCTCTGGTGAGCTCTCTGTGAGACTGGGATGAATTCAAGAAAGGGGACCGCTAATACGTAGAACAAGACAAGTGATGATATCTATATACCTAGATTTATAGCTTGATTTGGTTTCCTTGCCATAAATTTTTTTTAGATTTTTGCTTAAAAACATTTAAGTTTAATTTAACCCTTACATTTTATAAGACATGAAATGTAGATTGTTAAACAAAAAGTATAATTAAATGTAAAATGCTAAATATGAAAAAAATTTCACTAAGATGGTGGGATTTAAAATTTTTAAAAAAAATCTATCAATCAAAAGTCAATATCCAGAAAACTTCTTTGCATCCCAGCAGACAAATTCTATTTTCTCAAACCTACAAATTGTTATTAATATATATATATATATATATATATATATTAATAACAATTCGTAGGTTTGGAATTTTTCAAACTTTTAATTCGTTGAAAAAATAATAATTTATTTCATTTTTAAAAAAATAATGATCCAGTGCCGAGTTATCTTATATTTCTATACTGTTTCATACTTGTTAAAGCAAATATACTGAAACTAAAAAAAAAAAAAAAAGAACATTTATAAGATAGATTTTACTACACATCAGTAAAGATATATACGAGTGAAAATTGTTGATTATAGTAATGTTTGAGTATCAGAAATCGACTTAGAATAAACATCAACAAGCTAAATTATATTAAATATAAGTACTTTTATTTTAAAGAGATGAACTTTGAAACATTTTTGTTTTAATCTGACAACAAAATCAAAATTAAAATGAAAAAGATTAAGTTTAAATATTGTTTTTTATTTTATATAAAACAGAGACATGCATTACGTTTAAATATTTCATATCAAAATTAATTTTTTCATTGAAACATTCGTTCCACGTCTTAAACGCAGTACCATTTGAAGTGTTGATTCTTTTATAATTTTATAATCGGATAAAGTCTGTAAATCTTCCAACTGTTTTTCACCAAAGATTAATCTCTGTTGATCAATTTTTTTCTTTGACACTTTGAATAGTATCCGAAGATTCTATCTCAATAGTGATCGTTTTTCCAGTGAAAGTTTTTATAAACAGTTGCATTTTTAATATAAACAAATGAAAACTTTCAAAGTTAAATTAATTTCAAACGTGAGATTTTTATGACATTTAATATTAAGCTGAGAGTATGAAATGTAAGTGACGATGTACTTATGTTATTGAAAAAAACGCGAAAGAGTTAAACTATATAAGAGTAAAAAAAACTTATTAATATATTTTTTTATTATTATTTTTCATTGATATAATTTTTTATTATTATTTTTCATCGATATAATTTATTTTATTATTTTTTATTGATATAAGTTTTTTATTATTATTTTTTATTGATATAAGTTTTTTATTATTATTTTTTATTGATATAATTTTTTATTATTATTTTTTTATTTATGTTATTTTTTTACTTATTTATTTTTTTATTTATGATTAAAAACTTTGGAAATTTATTTTGAGATCTAGGAGGGTATTCACTATAACACTAAAAAATTCATTGTTCATGCGCCGTGTATGTATATAAAATCGTTTGGCTTGTTGGTGGATAATTGAATAATTTTAAACTATGAAACTTTTGAATCAAGAATCATAAATTGAAAAAATTCTGAATTCTAAACAAGATTTTTTATTGTTTAGGAATAGCCAACCAACGCACTCTTTTGTTTAAAATTTAATATCTATTAGCAGGTGTTTATATCAATTGACAGAGGATAAATAAACGGTATATTACAATAAACACTTCTACTCAACAATAAATCTATTGTATCTTTATGCAACTCGATTGTATCGGTGCCCGCATTTAAAACCACAATTTCTTCACCCAACACATAAAATATCCCCACTCTGACCGGTGAATGCAGAAACACTTCGAGACTTTCACTGACACTTCCACTGGTTTTCCATTTATACCACACAATACAACTAAAAGGTCGAAACAGCCATTTGTCGGGTTCGACAAATACGGGAACTGATAATGTGACGTGTACATTATTCTCCCAGTGAATTGGTTTTCTCTCATCCAAAGTCACCACCACTTTATCCGATTTCAAAACTGTTGAATGAATAGTTTCGTTGGTATACAATTTATACATGTCATAAATATATGCCAGAGGTACATTGGAACAAATAAGCAAGGTGTATCTTTTTTCTAATATGGAACTATGAATAGTCAGATGCACAACACAAATGTCATTTTGAACACACCTACAGAGAGTGGTACCAGTCGCGTGTTTAAACACATTGATTTGCTGGATCCGTCTGGGTTCGATAAACATTGCAAAAGTTTAACTCCAAGCCAATTGGAGTTTGTACACTTGATTCAAGAATGGTTTCAAGCACCCCACCCTCTCGTGTGCCTTGTGACAGGAGGGCCGGGAACCGGCAAAACCTTTACTGTCATCCAAACTTTATATTTTGTAAACGCCAACATTTTAAAGGTAGCTCCCACCAACAAAGTAGCGAGAGCAATTCGAGGCATGACCATTCACACTGCTTTTCAATTGAAATGGGTCGAAGGAACACGTTTGCACTCCATTTCAGAAACCATCAATGGTCTCGATAACAAAGATTTCGAACATGACGCGTATATCTCTACCTGTTTAAAAGCGAGTGCCGACATTTCTGAAAAAGAATTGAATTGTCCCTATTCTGATCTGCACATGGTGGTCATTGACGAAATTGGTATGGTTCCTTTTTGGTTGACCTATCAATTGATAGTTTATTTATTTAAAACATTTCGCCCTCTATTGATTGTGCTCATGGGTGATGAGCATCAATTGAGACCTGTACGATGTTCTTACAATGTGTTTGATGTGAACCTTCCCGATATTCCCATGAAGCGAATTACATTAACCGAAAATAATCGGTTCACGCCAGAATATCAAGTAACCATTGAGCAACTGAAAATATTAATAAACCATTTCGAACAGATGACGCACTACGTTCGTTGCCATTACCCTGTGTACAACTATATGACGGAAACTTTGTTTCGAAAATGCAACGCTATTTTAGCATATCAAAACAATTCGGTGGCGAGATATAATGAACAGTATTTAGATTTACTTCCAGGTCCCAGTATTTTGTTGTTGAAATTGTCGACTCCTCAAACGTTTGAAGAAGCCATTCGTGTGAAAATGGGGTGTCGAGTCATGTCAACGAGTAATAAAAACGTGCCTAAAGGGACGGTCATGACGTTTATCAGTTATGATAATAAAAATGATACTATTACGTGTCAATTATCCGATGAAAAATTCGTAACCCTTTTGCGATCCAGCTACACATCCAATTTTCCTATTGAAATGGCATTTGCAACGACAATTCATAAATTTCAAGGAGATACAATTGACCACTCAATTGTAATTGACTTCGATTATGCAACAAATGCTCATTTAGTGTATACTGCATTGAGTCGTGTCAAGAGTTTACACCAAATTTTAGGTATTGTACATATGGTTTAATAATATCTGCTATGTAATAAAATACATATCAAAATGAGCTGCTTATAAAGAAAGTGTCTTTTACCTATTCCTAGATTATATATTCGAGTGTTGTGATTTGCAAAGTACTTTAATGAAGATTATAAGAAATATGACTTAGTAGAACGAAACATTTATGGAAAGAATGTATTGTTAAAAATATGAATAAAGAATATGGAAATATATACTAGATTGATTGAATATGTTCGATGTCAACAAGTGTTTAGTTTTTATGTTTTTGTTACTTTAAGGGAAATGCATAAAATGATTTTTATAGAAAATAATTGTATGGTGAGTGATTTTTTAATTACTCAAAATGCAACATCCAGTTTGAAGCAATGGCTTAACGATACATATTATCGACTGAAACATCCGCTCAATAAGCACATTCATGACCATTGGAAGTGGTTTCTCAAATTCAAACCTCTTTATCAACACCAAGTACAGGCAAAATCCTTAGAAAATATTTTAATTGATATTGAAAAGGAAAATAGAAAACTAGTTCCTTATATGTTTTATGTAGGAGTTCGTTTAGGAGTTATCAATACAGTAGAACAAGAATTGTATGATTTAAAACCAATTGAGGAGGGAGTAAATGAAAGTAATGCGTAACTTTAGATAAATTAAATGTAGAGGAAATAAAAAAATGAAAGTAATGCGTAACTTTAGACAAATTAAATGTTGTACTTTAACAACAGGTCTTGGACAAATTAAATATTGTACTTTAACAACAGGTTTTGGACAAATAAAATATTGTAATTTTTGTAGTGTATCAACAGATAAAAGCATTCTGTTCTACCACCATGACATGAACAAATAAAGATGAATACCAATACAATGTTGTTAAAAATTTTTAACATCCAAACCAAATTGTATTTTATAGAAGAACTTTGCTGTTATACTCATTTTAATTTTTCAAATCTTTTTTTGTATTATAATAAAATAACTAAAACGTTTGAAATTCAAAATAAAAAGGATAAATAAAACAAAATTATTTTTTGACTTGAAATTCAAAATAAATAGGATAAATAAAACAACGTTATTTTTTTTGCATGTTAATATTATTGATAATAAAGATGATTAGTTTAAGAAATTTTTTGCTCAAAATTAAAAATGTTCAAACTAAACAATATTTACTTTCTAATTTGGAATCGGTAGAAAAAAAAGGATTGTATTATTATTGTTATCAATGGAGAGAAAAAAATATTTATTAGTAATAGGCTTTTTCCATTAACTGTTTTGAAGCAATTATGTAAAAAAAATTTAATATTCAGAGTATAAATTTATTAAACTTTAAAAGATGAACATTAAATGTCAGTTATCCATATCAACAAATTTCAAATTGACTGTTTAGTATCACACTCTGTTTCATTTTCGTTCTGTATACTTAAGTAAGCAACATCACGTATAAAGTTGCTACGGTCGAGGTGAAATATAATGAGTTAGAAAGAAGGTGAACGGCTGGTCATGAGTCATCAAAGATTCGGCGGTAGCCGTCATGGCATTGTAGGGTTACTATTTTAGAGTGATTCTGGCTCGGGTTGGCGAGAGAAAAATATATTTAATTCTTGACTGAAACCCTCATCATTCTTGTTTCCATAACACCAGACAACTTCAAACTTTGCGTAAAAAAACTATAAAGGAGAAACACCGATCATTCCTGAACTGTGAATCATATCCTATAAAAGATCATTGGAATAACAGAAATGAGTAATACTAAACCTATTCAATATATAATTAATTTTGATGGCAAATCTGTGGGTACTGTGATGGTAGGAAATATAATCTGGTACCACGAAAAACAAATAAAATCATTTGTGCCGCAGGATGTGGAACCGACGTTTCACTCCATAATTGACTTTATATGTGAGACAATTCCGCAGAATAGGCGTTGGTGGCCACCTGGAACCAGGTTTGTGCAGTACCGAGAACTGAATTTCAATCAATAATCAAAGAGCAATAAGTGTTTTACAAGTAATTTGTAAAACAGGTACGTTAAAATATATAAATATGTTTTTATTAACGTAAACAATTTAAAAACATGTTGTATCTATACTCATTATGTTATTTTTAATATTATACATATATAAATTATGCAATAAGTGAATATTTTTTATCGATATGTTTACTGATAATCTCTGTTATTGAATTATGATATAAATGAAAATTTTTTTATCGATATGTTTACTGATAATCTATGTGTTATTGAATTAAATATTATTTTTATCGATATGCTTACTGATAATCTATGTGTTATTGAATTATGCTATAAATAAATATTATTTTTATAGATATGCTTACTGATAATCTATGTGTATTATTAGATTAATAAAATTTATGATTTAGCTGTTTATCTTATGTTTATTTATAACTTTTTAATTCTACATCTTTCCAGGTTTAACTGTTTATGACTTATAACTGTATAAGTCATGTTAAGAAATATTTCCACTTTTCATAAATAAATATTTCTTAACAATTCATGTTTAAATAAGCATTTCTTTATTCAAAACAATTTTAATATTTTATGAATTAAATTCTCCATTTCGTAAAGTTCTCCTGTTTGTCTTCTAAAAAATAAGAAAAAAATTTCTATATTTTTTTGAAAAAAGTAGTTGGAGTAGACTATATTATTATTATACAGTGGTTGAAAAAGAATATAAATATATTTTAAATTATTATTATACTAATACATTAAAGATTTCTACTAATGAAATCCAAGTTTAGTAAGATAACTATATTAAGTTATTACTCCTTATAATAGTAGAAATATTAATAAAAGAAGTTAAAAAAATGCAATAAATAAATAAAATTTGTATGATAAAAAAACTAATTAAAAATAAGCAGTTAAATTTCTTAACGCAAAATAAATTAGTTACATACGTTAAATAAAAAACTTGTATTTTCATATTCAAATTGAAATTACTATAAAGCCAATAATCATACGTTAATAATAAAAAATATATCAAAATACGCTTAAATTATTATTATTTTAATACATTAAAAATGTCTCTTAATGAAAACTAAAAGAAAAGAAGCACCGACCACCATAGTGACACATGTAATGACGAAACATATGCACTGTTTACTATTATTCTTAAATCATAACTTGAACACAATTGAAATCTGCGATGACGTCCAAATAAGTTGCACACGCCATCTATTAACCCCTAAAAAAACATTAATTTTACCAAATGAAAAAAACCTTTTTTTCATTTGTGACACATATATTTGGAATTTTCCACTCTTGAGAGCTCTGATCTACAATTTTAAAAGTCCACTCTTGAGAGCTCTGATCTACAATCTTACAAGTCTACTCTTGAGAGCTCTGATCTACAATCTTAAAAATTTCTACAAAAAGTATTTACTCGTTGCAGCTATTCATTATGGCTACAAGTATATTAAATGATACTATGCGTTTAATAAAAATATTGAAGTCGTTAAAAGATCATTTAAAACAGCCTTCAGAGCCGGTATCACTCCCCCATCCTTATATTGAAATACAAATTGAAACTGTTCTGGATATTGTGTTTGCCATCGGTGAAGAGATGAATAGTGTGTCACAGCAAGAGAAAGAAACGCTTGGAGGATTATTTCAAGATTGTATGGAATTAATACAAAAATACCTCCTTTGCATTTCATATCTGCCTCATAATCGACTTTGCACTTTTTATCAGCAAAGGCGATCTGCTTTGCAATACATTATGGATATATTTCCCTTGACTAATACCGAAAGCCTAAAAAGGTGCATGCATTTTCTAGATATTATTCTGGAGAAGACTCGTTTTCATCGACCGCCCTGTAAAAAAGAATTGTATTATGATATTCCTGGCGTCATTTCACGCGTACCCGAGACTCACGTTTGGTGGAATAGAAGAAGGTTCAGAAAGAGTATCAGCTCCTAAAAAACGTTGAATGTTTTTGGACAATTTTGGTATGTGATCTTTAAAATGTGTTAATATTTCTCTAATACTCTTTTTTCGACTGTCGCAGATTAAAGTGTGTGTATTATCCTCAAATGCATATTTTTCCGATAATACGCAATTAACAGATGATTTTTTTTTAAAAAATTCAGGATGACAAACCTTACAATAATGCAAAATGTCTTTAGTAGTTCTTTTGTCTAAAAATGTATTCCATTTTTTCTCATTAAACCTGTTGTAATTTTTGATTTTTTCTCGTTCTATATTATTTTTTTTCCCTACATCTACCAACACCGGATGACTTTCTGCATATATAAATTTGAGTCTATTGATGTCGGGAGTATTTCCCCCATACAAATTGCACACTTCACACCAAAGGACAATAAAGGTTAAAAACGTTTCAAGTAAAAATTCGGGTTTAATTATTTTAGCACTATACAAACCTGCGGACATTTCAAAGAGCCCGATGGTATATCCCAAGGGTTCTCGAATATGCGTCATGAATGGTAAGACGAAATCGTTTCCAAGTCGTTTATTTAAGACAATTAAATCGTAAAAATATTCTGGAATATCGCAAGAGTAACTGGCATTGTAAGACACCCATTTGGCGGAATGTTTATCGTACAAGCAATGGTATCGTTTATTGTCGTGGTTGGTAGTTAGAATTAGGCAAAAATTATCATAATGGAAAGCGCATTGGGTGGGTAAATAATATGGATTTTCTTTAATACTATTTAAAAGTTCACTAAAGCTTTTAGACATGACTTGTTTAGGAAGTTTAAAAAATTATTATAAATAACTAATAGTGATCCAAAAGTTATATTGATTAACGTTAAATTTTTTTCTTCATGATTCCCAAATATTTGTTTATAAGACTTAAAAAATATTTACTATAAATAACAAATAATCATCAAAAAAAAGTTTTATTGATTAATGTAATATTTACTATAAATAACTAATAGTCATCAAAAAAAGGTTTATTGATTATCAATACCTAACTTTCACGCAAAACATTTCATGTAAATTTTTGATAATACGCAAAAAGTTGCATCAAATACCAATTATTCTGTGTTGAACAAATGGAATTACAAATTACCAAATACCTCAAAAAAATAATAAAGGAAGTTTCAATACAAGATAATAGGTAAATACAAGAGAATAGGTAGTGCAATTGATTTATTAAAATGCAAGATAGTATAGGGGTGCTGTTGTCAACCTATTGAGTATATAAAGGGATTTCCTTCCATTACAAGATACTTTCTGATGGCACGCATTCTTTGTTAAGACTGTCAGTGTTTGGTTTTAAATAAATGACTGAACACTGGCAATCTTGATGCAGAATCTTGTCAATTAATCTTCTGAGATGCAGGTGATGGACAACTTTTTTAAAATCTAGTAGATTTAGTGGTTCTAATTGGACTGACTGATGACATTTAGAAAATATCCCTGAATTGTGCTAGTTAATTTAACAATATTCTACAGACAACTGCTTTTCAACACTTCTGAAGGGCAATAATTACCTGTCTCATCAATTTTTTTTAAAAAACACAATCAACTAATTTAAATCTAAAGAAAGGAATTTACATTTCTAATAATTTTTATAAAGGGTTTTTTTTTAAAAAACACACAGTTCACTAACTTTAATATAAAAAGGAATTAAATTGAAGAATTTACAACAAATGTTTAAAAAGAGTTTTTTTTTAAAAAAGACATATTTTTAGAAAAATGCATTATGAAACCGTATTCATAGAAAAAGTTACAGTTGTATTCTCACTTATTAAGTCTAGATAGGGAAGATTTTCAATTAAAATAAATTCTCAAAGAACATATAAAAATATAAATATATATTAATTTTAAGAAAATATATTAGCAGTAAGATTGAAATTTATAATAAAAAACTGTTGCACTGAATAATACATATTTTTACAATATTTTTATTATTTTTGCTTATAAAATGTTTTTATACTAATTTGGAATTGCAAATTTTTATTGTAGAAAATTATTTTAATATAATTGGTTGTTTTTTATTCAATAATTTGAAGGACACGTTGAAATGTTTAGCAAAATGACCTGTTTAGTGTTTTCTTCATTTGTTTATTAAAATAACATGTTTGAATGACACGTTGAAATGTTTAGCAAAATGACATGTTTAGTGTTTTCTTCATTTGTTTATTAAAATAACATGTTTGAATGACACATTAAAATGTTTAGTAAAATGAATTGTTTAATATTTTCTTCATTTGTTTATTAAAATAACTTTTTTGAATGACACGTTGAAACGTTTAGTAAAATGAATTGTTTAATATTTTCTTCATTTGTTTATTAAAATAACTTTTTTGAATGAGACGGTGAAATGTTTAGTAAAATAAATTGTTTAATGTTCATCGTTTATTTGACTTTTCATTTTTTTTTCTAGTCTCTCAAATAATCTATTAAAGTTTATATTTAGTTACTTATGCTTGGTGAATATAATATTCAGTAATTTATATTTGATTAATAATCATTGGTAACTAATATTTGATGTATCTAATATTATTTAATTTTAATGCATAAAAATTATGAAACAATGAAATGTAAAAAACATTCTCTCATTTGATATTTAATATCTAAATTCACAACAATCACTTTGCTTTTAGTAGGTGTTGCAATAAGAGGAATTTAAATAACCATCTAGTGAGTAGCACTAATCATTTTGAGGGCGCTGTTGTTGTTCACATGATTAAACATCATACTATTATAAATTGAATTTTGAACAGTAACTCGCCATTCTCTTCTCAACCTTCGAGTAAGTGATCCTTGCTATTTACATCTACGTTTCACGTATGTTATCACGTATGTTATCTTTTGATATCAATTGCTCATTATCTTTATTGTTTATCACACTGTTTGAAACACACGAGGTTTGCCATGGAATTGAGGAGTTAAGCATAAACAATTAAACATAAAGAATTAAATATTTGTCCCGTTCATATTGAAAGAAAATTTCCTGACAAAGAATCATTCATTGTTTTGAATTTTACTATCTACCATAAGCCCATCGAACGGAACTAACTAACATTTCTAAATAGATTAATTTAGATTGTTTGATATTTTGAGTTTGATATTTTGATTATGAATACTTACCATTCTTATTACAAGCCTGTACCTGGAGAATGCTTTATTTGCTGTGATAGAAACGATCAAAATAGCAGAGCTCCCTGGGAGTGCTGTCCCAATATCAACATTCATAGTTACTGTCACAATGTTTGGAATCTCATGTTTTGTTACAAGCTATGTGCTTATTGCAGTCAAAACGATGAGGAAGCGTTTACAGTGATTCTAGCTCGAAATAATCTTTTCCCAGGAATCAAAATAAATGCTTACAGACTATTTAGATACGATCCAAATAGATTAAAACTGGAGAATTTACTGTATTATTATAATCAGTCGAGAGAAGATTCTAATGTTACCTGTCACTTAAATGCAACACTCTTTCGCGATATCAAGCGGGTATTGCAGTTGGAGGTGATTTATCAACCTACCGAAGGAGAGTGCTTTTTGTGCTGTGAGAGAGACAATAAGACAAGTATGGTTCTCTGGAATTGCTGTCACACTTTTACTCCTCTACATGTTCCCAAGGCTCACTACGCATGTTACATTTTATGGAATTTTTTGAATAATATGTATGAAGCCCCTTGCAACAAAAAATACAATGCGACCCTTTTCAAACTGAGGGAAGAACTGTATCCTGGAAAACGTGTAAATATATTTCAAATGCTGCATCACGATTCTGATTCTAGGAAAAGGTTGTTGGTTGAAAAAGAAGAAAATCCCAAGTTAGCTGAGTACATCGACTGGGTACTGAATTTAAATCCCGTAAATAAAGACTCTCTCGCTAGCGTTGCATCGGCACCTCTTCCGAGATATAGAATAAAAACTAAAACCCTTAAAAAAGCATATTTTCCCATTCCGGAAGAATGTTTTCTTTGCTGCAAAAGTAGCCAGGAATTAGATAACGCCCCCTGGAAGTGCTGCCCCGATTTTAAAGTACATACGCGCTGTTGGAGAATATGGAATGTAATCTATACCGATCTAGAATGTCCTCATTGCAACGAACATGTTCATTTTTGGAATGAATTAATTGCAAGGAGAAATTACAAGTTCCGAGGTTTCAAAATCAATGTGTTTCGACTGATAAAAAACAAAGGTTCAGTTATGAATATATTGGAAAAATATAAAGAGGAGAAGAAAAATACACTTCTGAAAATCAAAGGATTAAATGTTATCCCAGAAGAAGAAAATACTGAAACAATTGAAGATAAAGAAATTACGTCGACCTTACAAGATATCGAATGGGTGTTGAGTTTACAGGAAAAATACAAACCAATTAAAGGAGAGTGCTACGTTTGCTGCCAGAAAGACAACAATTTTAGCTGCATTATTTGGAATTGTTGTAGAGGGACAAATACTAAAGAATGGAATTTTTGCAAGGGGTTAAACTTTGAGCATAAAGTTCATTATCGATGCCATGTCGTATTGAGATTACTGAACAATGCTTGTTTAAAGTATAAAAATTGTGATTTGTTCAAACTGAGAGAAGTGCAATTTCCTGGAAAACGTGTAAATGTATTTTGCATGATGCATTTTGATCCCCAAATCAAGCAAAATTTGTTGGATTTAAAAGAACACTATCCTGTGTATTCAGAGGCTATTGACTGGGCAATCAATTGTTCAACAACAATTGTTTGAGTTTAAATTTTTTTTCGTGATTCTTAAATGTTTGGTTGCAAGACTTTAAAAAAAAATTTTTTCGTGATTCTTAAATGTTTGGTTGCAAAACTTTAAAAAATTTTGTTCATGATTCTTAAACTGCAAAACTTTAAATTTTTTTTTTTCATGATTCTTAAACTGCAAAACTTTAAATTTTATTTTTTCATGATTCTTAAACTGCAAAACTTTAAATTTTTTTTTCATGATTCTTAAACTGCAAAACTTTAAATTTTATTTTTTCATGATTCTTAAACTGCAAAACTTTAAATTTTATTTTTTCATGATTCTTAGACTGCAAAACTTTAAATTTTTTTTCATGATTCTTAGACTGCAAAACTTTAAAAAAAATTTTTCATGATTTTCAAATGTTTGATAAATAATCCTGGTAATTAATAATATTATATGATATTTAATATTATTTTATGTTATGTATAAAACGATGTTTATATTGTGTTATTAATATTTGATAAATAACCTTTGCTAACTAATATTTATGATATTTAATATTATTTTATGTTATGTATAAAACGATGTTTATATTGTGTTATTAATATTTGATAAATAATCTTTGCTAACTAATATTTATGATATTTAATATTATTTTATGTATTGACATATAAAATTATGTTTATATTCAGTTATTAATGCTTGAAACCTTGCAAACTAATTAATATTTTATGATATTTAATATCGTTAATTATGTTTAAATATATAATAATGTTTGATATGTTTGACACATAATTCCAACTATATACTAATAAAAAATATTAAACAATAAATGTCTCTTTACTTTGTGTTAAATAATTCATTAATGAGCAGCATTAATTTTATGTTTTACACAATAAAACGATATAAAACAATGTGTGTTAAATAACTCATTAACTGGATGCTTTAAATTTATGCTTTACACGTCCATAAATAAACATTTTATAAAAAGAGGACATTCTGAGTTTAGAATGATCGTCGTAATATTGGGAATCCAACTTTTCAAAACATTCTAAGTGAGCCAACATATGATTCACACTGAGAAAAAGTAAATACCAACCCATATTTAATTTAAAATGTTCTGCGGGATGTATTTGCATATTACAAGCTGCTATTAAATTGACTGTCCCTCGGTCTAAATCTACATTCATTTCGTTATTTTTGGAATACAAATCACACACCAATTTATGCAACATGGAAAACAAATAGCAATTAAAAATAATATACATTTGAGACGTTTCATCGCCTTGCAAATCAATCAAAACGAGAAATATTTCTTTTACATTATTTTTCTTGTTCAACATGTAAAATGTAGTATTGTATTTGTTTAAACATGAAATTGGGTTACCGTGGGCTCTATTAATGAGAGGGATCCACTCCTGGAGTATTATGTAATAATCTGAAATGTTTTTAACCATCATGTATTGATTGAGAACTTGAGAACATGAAAACCACGCATCTTTCCATGCTTGAATTTTGAGTTCAATATTTACCTTTGGACGGTGTTCATACTCATCCAATTCTCTTTGCATAATTCAAGATGTATGTAGCTTTATTTCTATATTTTCTTTTAGGGTGTCTTTTTTTATTTTTTCCAAGGACAATTCCCAAAGATAACGACTACATGGACATTGAACACCTTGTCAAAGTCGATTGTTCAAATCGTAAAATGAAATGCATCGATTCTTGCGATTTTCTCTGTACCAATGCCAATTACAAATGCATTCACAATGTCTGTCAAGCAGACGGAAAACCTCAACTTCCTTGTGATACGAAAAAAGGGGGTATCGTTGTTCTCACGCAATTCCTCAACGTCCCTTTTTGGGATTGTGTATGTACGCATGGTTCATTTTATCGAGGTAAAGACTGTTCTGAGCTGGCTCCCGATGTTTGTAAAGATGGGATATTTCTTTATCAAAATATGAAGCGACACTTTTGCAAGTGTAAAGATCCCGATATATTACTTACTCTCAATAATAAACCGTATTGTGTCTCTCAACAAATTTCAAAATTTTTTGTCACTTAATATTTCCTGAATGAAATAAATGTATTTATAGATTAATATGAATGTTTGGATACATTTTGTATCTGATAACAAGCAGGTAGATTTTTGTATAAAATGAAAAGGTTCCTTCTGTTTTACACACCAGCTGCGAAATGTAAAATGATTCATTGTTATTCGAAATAATGCTATAAATATCAACACCAGCTGTGAACTGTAAAATGATTTATTGTTATTCGAAATAATACAATAAATATCAACACCAGCTGTGAACTCTAAAATGATTTATTGTTATTCGAAATAAATATCACACCAGTTATTACAAAAAAATAATATTATCAACACTTACTATTACAAAAAAAATAATAAACACAGAATAAACAGAATGTACAAATAAAAATTAATTGTATCAATAAAAATACATACAAATTATAATCTTTCCCATGCATTATATTGACGCCAACAAGGATGAAACAAAATGTACAAATAAATTAAAACTTAATGTATAAATAAATTGAAATGTCATACAGCACCGCATTAAATAATAGACTAGACAGAGTGATGGGTTGAAAAAAGCATTCTGATAGAAAGTGTTTGGCACAATATATATTCTTTTTGACTAGAAGGGAGAACACAAAATGCACTATTGACTATTTTGACATAATTCAGAATCCTTTTCAATCTCTTGAGGCATTGGCAACATCTGCACTTTAAATAAATCAGGAATAACACTTTGAATATTACAGAGATGTAAAGCATTTACATCAAAAATATTATTGTACCATTTAAACAAGGAAGTTTGATTAGCAACTAACATATAACAACACTTAGAAGGTACAAAGTATTTCGAATAAGGCAGTAATTTATTCTTATAAAAATCAGATTCTTTGTAAGGTAAGTATCCAACTTCATACAGGTTAGTACTTTCATTAGAATGTAAGAAGTTCAAATCCAAATATATATCCATGGAGGCAGTGGTGGTCATAATCACATGTGCATATCCATCTTCTGGAAATTGACAGCCCAAAGTCCACAACTTTTTGACTAGATATACATTTTGAGACATCCAAAATAGGCGTTGGTTAGTATTTTTCATGGCAAAGCCATCAGTAGAAAACTTTTTGTCAATCGCATGCCATAAATAATTAAATGGTTTGTCTTGTCTCGTCGCTGTTTTTAATGTATAATCATCCGCTGGTTTATCAGTGTCAGGTACAATGTGCATGAAAGAATCTTTAAGTTTTAAACGCTTGCAGACGAAATCATCCAAGTAGAGGATTCGGTAATTTTTTTTTAGGAGTGAGACCATATCAGGTAGATCTTTTCCTTCCATTAAAAAGTGACACTCGTGTGATCCTAACGAATACTTTTCACCTAAGAAGTAAGTGTTTTGATAGGGCAAATTTTGCTGCATCGATTTACGGCATCTATTAGTGTTACACGGCATCTGTCCAATAAGTATTGATGACGACTTTAGTACATCAGAAAATATGCTATTCACTAAATATTCAATGCTTGACAGTTTGAAAAAAAAATTTAACAAAAAAAAAAAAAAAAAAATTATATAAAAACACTAAACAGTAAAAGAAAATAATTTTAACCTTTTGCTAAGTGTTTGGATTATACACTCATAGATTAAAATACAAACCACTGATTTTTCGAAAAAAGATTATTTTACTAAACACAATTTCTTTTAAAAATGACTTTTTTCATTTTTTAAGTATTATACCTCTATTTGTTGAAATGATTCGATTTATTTTTTTTCTATTTTAAGTAAACATTATGCATATTTTCGAAAAAGCTTGTATAAACCAAAAAAAAGCGAGCACTTGGACGGTTCTTTTTCTTACGGTAGTAACTGAAATTATACATGTTTTTTTATCATTTTTGTTAAATTATGTGTCTCAAAAGAATACTATTCCTCTAACTTTATACACTAGTATCACAATATATTTCAAAACTGAAATAGTCAACATAAACAGTTTCTTTCTTTTTAACTTTTATTAAAAAAATTCCATTTCATTAAGGTATAGACGGATTAAAAATAAGAGTTATTTCATTTTTTTTAACTACGATTAAAAAGTATCCGAACAGAGCTTGTATGCTACCCAAAAAGTATCCAAACCTAATTTCTAAACGCTGCATAATTCAGTTTAACAATTTGTTAGTTTCTCTCATTTTTGTTAAAGAAATACACCAAAAAAATGTAAATTATATTTTTTGGTTACCGTCAAGTTTTTATTAGGTATTGACACTATCCTCAAAAGTATCTGTAAGTCAAAAAATATCCAAACACTTTTTATTCACTCAAAATGCATTGAAAATGAAAAATAATTTGCAAAGTGAAATTTTTTTATCGTAATTAAAAATAATTTTAACTTGAAAGTTTAAATTATTTTTTGAAAATGATCTAAAAGTTAAAATTATTTTGGTGGAAAAAACATTTTTCCAAAGTCTTTTACATTTTTGGGACCCATTTCAAAATTAATTTACACTTTTTCCAATTTTCACATTAAATTAGTTGTGGAAAAAGTTTTATTTTTTAAACATTTTCGTACATTTTGTTAAATTATAAGGTTTTTTATAATTTTTTGCATAAAAGATTATTTTTTAATAAATATTATTTTTTACAAAGATTGTTTTTTAGATATTATTTTTAACAGATATTATTTTTTATAAACGTTTTTTTATAAACGTTTTTTTAATGGATTTTTGCAACTGCAACGTATCTTTGCGAAATCATGGTATAATAGAATCATCATGTGGATTATAAATACAATCCTGTTGTAATACTTCCAATCGTTTTGTATCGTATAAAATGGGCTCCGTTTCATATTTGATGTCGCATTTAAAGAAATTGGCATCTTCATTACATAAAATGACTGACTGAGGGATAGATATATTATTTTTAACAATTTTATCACTATGTTCTAGCATAATTTCTTCAAAACAGGAACCAATTCCATTACCCCGAAATCCATTCAACAACTCCATATTTCCGGATCTCATACCCCCCTGTCGAGAACGACCGCGAACTGGCTGACCTAATAGTTTGTCCTTGGTACAATTTGTAGCTACGTAAATGTGTTCGTTGCTCAAATACAAAATGGGAAAATAAAAAGTAGGGGCTACTAACGCTCTGCCACGGATAATCTTTCCGTCACTGTTCAATGTAATGTCAACATCTTTTCCCTCCGACTCTTTGGCTTCGACAATCTGTCCACATGTTTGTCTACTGATAATACAATAAGGATTGATTATAATTTCGGGACACATTGTCTGTGAATAGGGTAAACGGTCCTGTAAAAACAACACTCCCTTTTGACCGTGCAGAGTACACAATTTATCTCCCGTACTACACTTGTGAAATGATTCAATCGAAATAAAAAGATACCCTGCCGTCAATTTGTGACTCATTATGGTAAAATTAGGTTTTTTAAAATAAATATCCAGAGCTCGATCACTGAGAGGAACCAGATGCAAATGCATTGTTTGACTCGCAATGACAATTTTTCCAGTTTCACACGTCACAGTTCCCAAAAAAGAAGTGTCTCTTGAAGGATTTTGTTTACCTGTCATGGGATGAAAATACTTGGTGGCCGAACCATTGAATTTAAGTTTAACAGTATAAAAACGATATATATTAAACACCTTCAAATCGCTTCGCATGACGATGCAGTCTTCTTGCGTACACCCTTTAAAACTGGCATACATTAAATTCAACTTGGGTAAATACATGGCAAATTTGTTGGACACCTCGTCCACGGGTTTGAGTACGTGTTTATATTTGTCCGTCATTTTTGTATAAGCCGAAATGGTCTCTTTGAAATACAAACTGTATTCCGATGTTATGGACAACACAGCATTTTTAAGAGAGTTGAGCGTCAAAATATTTTTCGGAAATGCATTATGTTTGAAATGGCGAATGATATCGGTGCTGTAACTCACGATGAAATCGTTACCTTTGAGATTGACGATTTGATCGAGTGAGGTGAAACCGTACACTTGCTCGATCCAGTAATGAATGTCTTTCGACGTGACCCACAGCAACTCTTCTAAGCGTTTAAACAACAGGCCAGCTTTGTAATTGATGAATAAATAATGACCATCTCTATAACATTCTATATATATGAACGTTTCTTTGAGTCTTTTCAAATCAATGGATCGAAAGCAAGCCTCCTTGACGCGAATGCAAGCTGCGTTCACCACGACAAAATATTCTGCTGTAGTTGCTGAATGCTGTACTTTGTCAAGAGGGTCTAAGGGATCCAATTTTAAATGAGCGTAAATGACGCGCGTATCATCTTTCGTGGAAACAAAAGTATGTTTCGTTAACATCATTACTCTGCCTATATTCTTAGTTTCGGATGTGCCAAACAAACACAAAAAACCGATATAACTGTTGTTGAACGACAATACTTTGACCGTTTTCACTTTACTGGAAATTTGTAAATTGGTAAAGTGTGAGAGGTAAGGAATGTAGGGATAATACTGACAGTTGGCATCTCGATACGGTGTGGATTTTTTTTCGATAAACACCTCGTCGTTCATCCCCACCTCCCGCTGCGTTCGACTAATGCTAGGCGTGTTAACCATTTTATTTGTGAAATTAGTTTCCTTCCAAAATTCCGTCTTCTTTGAAATAATGTGCAACAAATCACCGCTCTCGATCGACTTTTGAATCATGAGTGCTTTTTTATCAATCTGTTTAAAATTCCATGCAATGGGATCAATGTGTGGATTTTTCTTTCGCAACTGTTCAAATGTTTGCTGAAACATGCGTTCGAGCTCTTCTCTATCGTCTCTCAACTTTAAATGAATAAAGAGATTTTTCTTGAACAGTTTTAAAAACAAATAACCCGGACTGATAATGATTCGGTTTTCCAAATTGTCAATTTGAAATCCGTCGACAAATATCTTTTTGAAAAATGTCTTAACATCCACAGGATAAGGGCAGTCATCAAAAACAGCGTTCACATCGTCGGAATACACCCCATTATTTAATCGAACGACCAACTGTCCGCGTTGGAAATCATCTACATTGGCAAAATATAAGCTCATTTGTTTTCCTTTTTCGTTGGCATCGTATCGATGGAGACGAACAATACTTTGCTGAACAATGTGAGGATTGGTGGAATCGTTGGTGATGAAAAAGGGGATTTGTTTCAAATTTCCGTTAATGAGAAAGCAGGTAACGGCAATATCGGCAGTCTCGAATGTTTCCATTGTGATAAAATTGGGTACGTCGTGCAGAGAGGTAAATTCCGTTCGTTGGAGTTTACGAACGGCGACATCCAACTTTGAACCAATCATAATGGGTAAGACGGATTTCAAAACTTTAACTCGTTTCTTTCTGATGAAACGAATAGAACAAGCATACACACATCGAGTGTAAATGCATTCTTCGAAAGGGACGCTGGCATAAACTAATGTACATTCCATATCATTAAGAATTTCAATGTATTTGTCAATATTCTCGTCGTAATTACAAATCACATTTCGCACCACTTCCTTAATGTTCATATTTGAGTCGGAGTGCTTTTACCCGTTCGATAAAAGAATTTTCACAATCTTCTTTATAATATTGTAAGGAATACGCACACGCTCCCAAAATTATTGTTACTACAAAAATGCAATACAAGTTAACATTATTTAAGATAGGTATATAATATTTATAGTTGGGTCCAAAAATAGAGGTTACCAATTTTTCATAAAACATACTTGATTCTTTATCCAAAATATAAAACATGTCATGTTGTCAATAAAACCATTCAATGTCTGACAAATAACAAACAAAACAACTGCTGTTATATAGTTTAGAACTTTTATTAAGAATAAAAGTAAAATATAAATAAGTAAATAAATTTAAAAAAATAAGTAATAAATTTTACAAAAATACTTAATTTTAAAAAAATAAATAAATAATAAATTTAAAAAAAATGCTTAATTTCCAAAAAATAAGTAATAAATTTTAAAAAATACTTAATTTCGAAAAAAATAAATAAATAATAAATTTAAAAAAAATGCTTAGTTTCCAAAAAGACTTGAACAATATCACACATTAATCGATTTAAAATATATGTTTGATCCGAATATTAAATATTTATTTTTCGAGCCAATGTCTAAACAAATGTTTGGAATTACACGTTAAATGCCTTGATTGTGTAACACGAAGTATTAAACAAGATGTTTGGTATTTAATATAATAAAACAAGATGATTCATCTTGTCGAAATTCAAGCTTCGTATATCGGCATAGGTAAATCTACCTTTTTAGAAAAATTTCCCTTTTCATGTATAGATGATTGTATTGATTTGGTTGAATGTTTCGATAAATGGTATACAGAATCGCTCATTTTTCAAAATATACAATTGGATCAATTGACTAAATCTTTCTTACTCTTAGAACATTTCATCAGTAAATTGGAAATGACAACCTCTTCTGTAGTGGTCACTTCTAGAAGTCCCATTATATCTGCCTTCCAATTTTTATCAACACTGACAAATGTACCATCGTCGGTAACCGATGTGTTGATTAAGTACTATAAAAAAAGGATTCAACGAAAAGTGTCGAGTGTGACCATTATTGATTTTGGGACAATCATTTCTCAAGACCAAAATCATGTTCAGGTGGGGTATCAAAGAATGCAACAACGCCATCGACCCATAGAAATAAATTTTTTCACCAACAAACAGTTTTACACAAAATTTTTTAGTGTATGTGAGATTCGAAAAAAAACTATTGTGAATAAACTGAAACAAGACACATTTTTCAACTACATAGTAGCGCCTTCATTTCATGGTTTTGACTTTAATGATTACAAGTATGTGATTAAACAAATTTTGAAATAATGTTTTTATAACATTTTATGATTTTGACTGTGATTGAACAGGTTGAAAAAAATTTTTTATTTGTAACGTAAGAAAATCTACAAATGCTTAGATGTAGAAAAATATTTCGCTGGTTGAAAAAAGATTATTTATTTTTTATTTATTAATTTTGAGATTTGTAGTTTAGTAAATTGTGAGTCACTGATCTAAAGATGATGTAAGAAAAATCTACAAACTGAAAGATTTCAAACTTATAAATTAAGTTGAACATAAAATTGGGTTTTGTTTTGCTAAGAAACAAAATACGTTTGTTTCTGCTAAACAACAAAATACGTTTTTTTTTTGCTAAACAACAAAATACGTTTTTTTTTCTAAACATCTTTATTGGAAAAACCAATACACGTCACTTTTATAACAAACAGATTGTGTTTATCAATTACAATTACTTTTATAACAAACAGATTATTTATTTATTTTAATATATATTTATAAAATAACGTATATTTAGTCTAAAAGGTGGGGTAATACTTCGCGAATTTGTTCTGGAGTGTTACTTACAAATCGATCCGGGCGCGGTTTAATAGCTCTCAGCTGCAAATCACACTCATATACCACTCCATTCGTTAAAGGTTGATTTGTGCGTATTTTGACATCCTTGACTAAAAAATGACCATTTTCATAAAGTAAATCGACGGTTTGTGTTGGCTTCAATTTGAAAATTTTATCATCAACCGTATGAAAAATGAGTCCATCAGATCGCACATCAAAAATATTTATGGAGTTATAGTCTCTGAAATAGGTTTGCACTTTGTAGCGGGGTGGAAGTCTCAATTGAGGTAAAAATTCGAAAAACACAGACTCTAAATGCAAAACGGGATAGCCTCTTACTTGGTATACATCCAACAAAATAACGGTGTTGTCCAACTTTTCTGCCGCAAAGACAAAACCATTTCCTAGACTAGAGTTTGCAAACTTCTCAAAATGGTTGCCTTCCCACATTTCGTGTATATTTTCCCCAAAACTGAAGATAAAACCAAACACTCCATCGTGTTTTACTGCTACAAACGCATCAGGAATTGGTATTAAAGTGTGAGACACATACTTGCGCTCACATGGGGTTAGTTGGTAGGGCAGCTCAGATCCTTGATCAAACACGGAAAAAACATGTTGATATTCTTCGAGTCGCTTTAAGTCAATGGGTAATCGTTTCTTTTTTTGATTAGAATATGCCACCTCCAATTCAAACACCAACCCAAATGTATGTCCGTTCCGGACATAACCATACACTTTGGCATCTTGTGATAAATTAATTTGATAGCGATGTTCGACGACTAATGGATATTGATAAAAACCAATATATTTGTAATAGAGTTTGTAATCCTCTAAAGACCAATGGCGAAAGGGTATTTCTTCCGATTCTACAAATTGGAACCAACGAGATAAAGTATATACAGCATAACGGTTAAGAGTTTTTTTCAAATCCCACGCATCGTCTTTACCACGAAAATTTTTCAGAAACTTTACTGTTATGGTATCAATCTCAGAAGATAAACTGAAAAGCAAGCGATTCATTTCTTCAAATGAATCGAGTCTGACATGCAATCTGTATTCGTATTCAAACATATTGAAAACCTAAATTTTTTAAAGTCTTCTAAGCGTATCACTTCTTTGAAAGCTACGTATCACTTCTTTGAAAGCTACGTATCACTTCTTTGAAAGCTACGTATCACTTCTTTGAAAGCAACGTATCACCTCTTTTAATCAAACCCTAGTTTTTTAAAGTCTTTTGATTATTTGTAGAGTTTCAAATTTTGGCTTTGTATATTATAATCCATACTTGCATTTAAACATATTTAGATAATATTTTTTTCAAGTGCTCTGATAGCTTGTAGAGAGTGTCAAATTTAGTATCCACAATCCAGTATAAAAATGCAAAATATAGACATAAAAAGATGACCAGATACGATAAGTTAATTTGAATTACATAAGCAACTAAAGCATACAGAATTGGAGGGGTAGCTGCCGCAATCAAGGTCAATTTAGAGAAAAACTGCTTACCCAAAGCAAGGTGAACAGGAGGACCAATTTTGGCTTCTTCTTCTTGTAATTGAGTACTTACACTTTTAAGAAATGACATGAGACTTTCTTATTTTGTTATTAATGTTAAATACTCGCTAAAAGATGTGAGGTTTTAGATACCTAACTAGAACTAATAATAAATTTTTACATCAAATGTTACACATTTGATTGGATACTATGTATCTCTAGTTCGTTCAGAAGTTGACACTTGACTCCACCTCCTCGGGAGCAGAGTTCATTTCAGCGCAAGAATAATAATAAAAAAAGAAAAGAAAAAAAAGAAAAAAAAAACATTTTTAGTCGGAAATTGAAATAACCTTAAATGGGTGCCAAACAGAAATACTGACTTCTTTTTTCAAAAACTTACTTTGCATATTAGTTTCATAACCTAGTTAAATATATTTAAAAACTACTGTTTTCCCAGCAAAATGTCTCAAAAAGGACAAACTATTTACTCAAAAGAGAGAAATGTCACTAAAAATGGCACGAAATATCTCGAATGTGCCATCTGTCAACAGTCTTATGTGATGTCATAGCTATGCCTCTATCTCTATTCATAAATGACCTTTTTCTAAATGGGGATTTATTTTCATCGTTTCATGAAGAAAATATTTAAATATTTGAGATTATTATAGTTTTTTTTACATTTTAATACATGGATTTTACTCATAATTTTACATTACTCATAATTTTACATGCATTAAATCAAAGTAAATCGACAACTTTTTAGCATTTATAGATCAATGAATCAAGAGTTGGAAATTTTCAGAAATTTTTATAGCATTTTTTTCTTTTTTAATTTCAATGTTTTAATATCTACTAGTATCAAATAAATGATAAACATCTGGCATAAAAATTTTGTCAGTCATAAGTGATCACGGTTAGGTGCTTTAAAATTTTTTACGCTTTTAAACAATTAAAGGACTTGTTGGATACACTCGTTGGAAAGAGTTCTTTTTGTCTCCTTTTAAACTTGTATAAATAGGCGTGGTAAGTCTTTTTGAAATACTTTTCATATGCTTGGGTTTGAAGAGAGACCGAAAGTAAATATTCAAACAAATACATGGCCTCTTCTGGTATACGCGTTTGATCTAGGAGTTGTTGTTGTGAAATAACATGTTCAACATCGGCTCTTGTCAATTTTAAAATACGGGATAGTTTTAATTGAGCTTCCAAGAGGAGTAATATTAGAAGAGAGAGTTCATCTCTTTTGTAACTTTGCTGACAAATTTTTTTTAATACATCTATTTCGTGCGGTGTCATTTTTTCCTTATTGACGAATTGTTTTTCTAGTGCTGGAATTTTAAATACTTTTGATATGGTATTAATACTGTTTCGAATATAACTGGAAGATTTTTGTTGTTGATCTAAATACGTTTTGTAATGAGGTAAGCTCTGCAGCTCACACTTGTTATTAGCTTTGCACCATTTTCGATAAGTATTCAAGTAATATTTATACGTTTTTTCACTTTTAGTGGAAACCATTCTTAATTTGTCACCATGATGTGTCATTTTAAAAGATGGAGATTTGCACACGCTTGGAATAGTCATCTAAAGAATGTTCAATTTATTTTAATATTTCCGCATACGAAACGTTTTCATTTGGAGCAGGATTTACAGTTCTTTTTAAAGAGAAAATTTAAAATGTTTCAATTTCAAAAAGTACTCTCACAATTGCAGTGTATGGTGATTTATTTTACTGTGTTTTCAAGAGAAGAAAAACAATCTATAGGACCCATCGCGGATCAAACGTCATTTAAATTGTGTCATAAACTGTTGAAGAGTGAAGTGTTGGAACGTTATCCCAATGCAAGACTTGTAGGTCCCATTTTTTACAAGCACAAATTAGATGTGATGAGTTTTGAACAGTTTATAGATAATTATTTGTAAACAATAGCAAATATCATAATATTAGATAATAAATTATTTGATATGTAATAATGAAGTAC
>NC_092211.1:87346789-87358980 GCF_043381705.1 Parasteatoda tepidariorum
TTCCAAGAGCAACTTCATGCACCTAATGAACTTTAATTATCAGTGGAACAAACAGAAGAAATTTCTTTGTCTAACTAATAAGATGCTCTTTCTAATAAGAGCAATTCTTTTGAATCTGAAGCCAAAAAATCTAAAAAGAAAAGTACTAAACACAAAACTACTTTCGATCATAAATAGTAGAAACTTTTCATTGGATGAGACATAGTATTAAAGACTTGCAAAATGTTTTGCATTGTGATTTCTGCACTAAACACAAAAAGAAACTACGATCCTTCGTGGATGCATAAGTATACGATTAGACGAAATAAAAGCTCATGAAAAATCAGCCACACACATCACAACCCTGCAAGAAAAGTGACAAAAATAAAAAAACAGGTAGAAACAAATTTTGAGCGGTAGACGGAAATAAAGTTCCCTGGAAAAAAAGGTACGGAAAAAAGGGTCCCTGGAAAAAAGGTCTCTCCATAGCATGCTGCCCATTGTTTCAATGAATATTCTTTTATCTGTAATAATTCAGATTAGATCATTGACGTAAGGAGAAGGGTAAGGGGGGGGGACTTATGGGCTGGTTGTATTACGCTTTTTTTTTAATTTTATTTCATTTATTTATTCTTCTTTGATTATTTTTTAAAGCGGGAAGAAACTATTTAAATTTTTCAATAATGTTTTACTTTTTTTTTGTAATTTTTTTTAAGTGAAAAATGTGTTATTTTCTATTTTAAATTATATTTTGTGAAGAAGTTGCTAATGCGAGGCTTAAAGTAGCCAATCGGGGAAGTCGGGAGGATTTATGTGTTGGATGTTTATTGACTTTAAAAACGCGCGACACACGAAAAAAAAAAAAAGAAAAAACAACTTGCACGGAACAGCAAAAAGCGCTTCAANCTTTTCTTTTTCTCTGATTAATGTCTACTAAGTAATTTCCTGATGGTGAATCTCCTGCTTTTAATATGATCCGCTGCCTATACACCGCCATTGATGGACTCCTTCACAGCCATTTCTAGCTTTATTGTAATGCTGTTTTAATTTTTCAAAGAAAATCCCGAAAATATCGGCAGCTGTTCCTTTTGAAAAATGTTATGCTTCAATCCTTTTTGATTGAATACTCTTCTTTATGATGCACTAGCTTGTGATAGTTCGGTCTCCTGCTCCAGCTACCCAATAGTACCCATATCTTTTAAGATGTTGTGCCATTGATGGTATTTTTTAAGATGTTGTGCCATTGATGATATTTTTTTAAGATGTTGTGCCATTGATGATATTTTTAAGATGTTGTGCCTCACTGTGATAATTTTAAGATGTTTGCCTAGTAATCTCCAATAAACAACAAAGATTTAGTAAAAAGAACTGGACTACTTCATTTTGACTGGTTTTTTTGTTGTCTTCTTCATAGGTACGGATAACTTCTATGGAGAGGAGGTATGTCTTTTTTTTGTAGAATATATTTGTTTTTCTGGGACTTTAAAAATTAATATTCCTTCTGGGTTGTAAAATTGCAACACGACTCTAAAAATGTACCACTATATCGTTTCACCCGGCCATTAACTTTTATTTTTCTTTTTAAAATTGTCATCACTTGCTTGTTAGCAACTTTTCATTCTTTTTTTGTACCCAACTGTAACAGGGCAAAGACGATTCCTAAAGGTTGATGACATTTTAACAAGTACTTACAAACGCTACAAAGTTCATCAAGAATTAACAATTTAGTCAATGACCAAAACCTTTTTACAAAGGAAAAGGGTAAAACCATTAAAAGAATTGGCTTCACGAGGTGGTTGTCTCGCATAATGAGGCTCTAAACTCAATTTTATTGTCACTTTTTTTTGACGCAATGGCGACTAAGCGAAAATGCACATGCTCTTTCGAAGTTCCCAGCTCAAAAAAGAAATCGATACCAGTTGCTCCGATCAAACCTTTTTCAGTCAATGGAAGAGAGATTGACTATTCACCACCACAAGTGGTGGAGCTTGCAGAACAGAATCACAATATTCCGGTACCGTATCAGGATGCCGGGGACTTTGTGCCTGATTATCCTGATCTGGCGGATTTCAGTGACTCTTTCTGGAGGTAAATAGATCGATGAGCAAAAAAAAAAAAAGTCCTTTTTAGGGCCAAAAAAAAAAAAGAAAGAAAGAAAATCCAAGCATTAGTTGTTCAAATGTCGTATTAAAAAGAGGTGCGATCAAGTGTCAGCCTCTCAAATTAGATGAAGGGAAATTTCATCTTTACAGTTAAGATATAATTGATTTTTATTAACAATGAATATTAATTTAATTATAAATTTATTATTAACCGAATTATGGAAAAAGAGGATAATGATTCATGGGAAAAAAGCGCAATGACATACACATGCAAGATCAAGTTCAATGGCCTGTTCCAAATGAAGATGACGATGAAGGAAGTACAGATGAACACTGTCCACATTCGAGTGGTCCATCTACCCCAATAGTTGTTAATAAACAATCGAAACAACCCAGAGAAAAAACATGGAAAGCAAAGAAGTACGTACTGTCAAAATATTATTTTAAAATAATTTTCATAACAATGCTATCATTTTAATAACAAAATGTGAAAAGTGGCAAAACAAAATTACAATACTATAGTGTTCGAATTAATTGGGACAAGCAAGATTTTTTCATTCGAGTTTGTATGGGATTGTCAGTGATGCCCCGAACCGCTTCAAAAATATTATACCTGCCTCAATAACTGTATATTCTGTTGTTAAGGTTGTTTTCAATTTTATTGACCCAGTACGCGGCCCCTAGACGTGTTTAATCGTTGCTTGTCAATACTATGTATTATCTCCTAAAAAATGGAATGAATATATGACTAACGGATCTTAATGTAAATCGGGTAATTGTGGTTTAACACTATCGTGACCATTTGGCCTTCAGGGATTTTCTCTAGTTAATTCATATTATGCATTGCCTAGGGGTAGTGGTCATGTTGAGCAAAGTAATCTAATAGCTTGTTACAACTGTGGCAAAAAAGACTTCGAAACTGAAACCCCACTTAGCGTCGTTTGACATCCATTATATCCTGACTTGCCTATTGCTATATAAGTTATCCCTCCATCATTCATTATCTCTTCGAATTTAACTTTTCATATAACCATTTGACACATCTATTACTGTTAAATTACTTTACAACATATTTTAACACTACTTTTTTTTCTTATCTCTCTTTCTTCATCTCAAATGTTTTAATTCTGGATGCTTGTTTTTGATCTTAAGTGCAACCATTTGTTTAAGGAGGCATTCTGTGTGGACTTCAGAAAGAAGCAGTTACTTTTGGCAAGATTTTGTTCCTCCAATGACTGACAGCCAGCGGAGAGAAAACTTCAGGATTAGCAAAAGAACGTATCAGTTCTTGTTCGAAAAACTATTCGTCCTAGACAGAATGGATACAAGATTCAGGAAGGCTTTTCGTATAGAAAAGCGAATTGCCATTGCCTTAAGTTCATCTGCAGAATACAGAACTGTATCTAACTTGTTTGCAAAATTACCCTGGAATTTTGTAAAGTTTTTGCGAGGAATGTGGTGATATAATTCATCTTCCATCAACCGAAGAAGAATTGATAGACGCCAGAGAGCTATTCGCGGAACCCACATTAAGATCCAGCCACCGAAAATGCATGCTACGAGCAACTACAAGTCTTTTTATAGTAACGTGTTAATAGCTGTTGTGGATTACAATTATCAATTTACGTATGTGTATTTAAGTAATTACTTTAAGAAATGAAACACATCTTGACATTGGAACAGAAACGTGCAATCAAATACCCAGTTTTTGCTTGGAAATAGGTAGACCAGAAACCACACAATCAACATTTGTGGTAACCTTGCTACGCACAAATGACACCTTGAGGAAACAGCGAAAGTTTATCAAGGAATCAAAATTACCAAAACTACAGGACTTAGTTTTGGCACCTGTAAAAGACCCAGGTAAGATAATAATGAAGTAGTTGAAGTCCACTTATGACTAGCATTCTTTTAAAAGGATGAATCATTTTTTATGAAATGAAAAAGTGGTAGCATAAATCCATCATTTAAAGAATTATATTGCCGTAACAAGATGGTTATGCATACCATAATATAAAAAATTCATATTTGCACACAAAGTGAATGCATTGTGCTGTATTAAAATTGAAGTGGTGAATGACAAAGATAAGCGTCTATTTGATGGAAACATATACACACTACGACTTTTCTTCGGTAGGGTTAACGAGAACACGTTGCGACAAAAATTATACACTTAGTATTAATAGATATAATTTTAAACAGGTTACGTTACAAATACTGTCAGTGCCAACAGAATTACTATCTGAAGATAATTTTTTTGTTTCTAATTTACGAAATATTTTAAGCTACATACACTCTTATAGGCGACAGCCATGCTGAAAGTACTGTTAAGTTCCGAGGCCATTACTTCACCTGGAGCAGTTAATCCTCCAAAAATCACCAGTAGCAAGTAATTAATATCTTTCACTTATACTTTGTTACATTTAATATAAAGTGCAATCTCAAACTGAAAATGTCAGTTTAGTATGCAACTAAAATAAAAATGTAATGAATACAGTGCCCAAGTTGCAACTCGATGAATGCAATACTCTAGAAAAAGGTAAACCACCCGGTCTTACTCTACGAGTGGAAACGCGTACACAAACTTACTCCAACGGAAATTTAGAAATAGAATATCAGTGAAAAAGTAGCAGATATTTTTATTTTCTGACAATTTAAGAATATTTGAAATAGCAAAACAAAGTTATCCACTCAGACGTCGTGATAATGCATCAGAAACTATTCCAAACTGTCAGTGAATGCAAACGTGAATGCAATTTTTCAGTCAGGATTTAGTGTAAACAATTATACCCCCCCCCTTCTCACTCATAATTCTTGCGTATGCATTTGAAATTAGACTGATTAGTTAAAACTAGTGTCTGTTAATAGGTAGTTTTGATACTCTAGTCTTCCCTTTAAAGACCAGACTGCCAAAAAAAAAAAAATGTTTGTGAAAGGAAGACCGAAAGGTATGACGAAGACAGCTATAGTCCTAATAAAAGAGGAAAAATCACAAGATGGCGAACCATAAGAAAGGAGAGGGGCTGAAACGGCCACATCAAGGAATTATAAAATTCCCGAAGAAAAGGTAGAATGTATTTGACAAAAATGTCAATTTTGCTTTAAGTCGATCAGTATTTCGAAGCACGATTAAAAAACTGCATATCTGAGAAAAAAAAAGATAAAAATCACTGGGGCACCTCGGGGTCGTGAATCCCGTATTTATCTGAAGAAGATAAATCCCCTGAGGACACAGTTGGTGAAACAATGAATAAGTTAGCTACGTCTGATTTTATAAATATTGAGGATTTTACTGTGAGAAGTAATGAGCAAGCGAAAAATTTCAATTATACCCATTTATTTCTGTCTCTAATTACACATAAAAAAATTAATAAAAATCACAATTAACAAATTTTAAACTTTATTAATATCAACAAGTGTAAATTTCTACAAAGAGAGCTAGTTAAAAAGTTTTAACATTATATCACAATAGTTATAAAATAGTAGCATTACCAACATCTTATAACATAAAAATACAAATTGTTTTGGAAGAATATCTAAAATACTCTCTCAGTAACTGGATCAACCACATTCAGATACTTTACTAAGGATGAAAATCTTCAATAATAATCACAGTCATGAAATTTAAGCAAACAATATTATATGTTTAATGAACAAGAAGCAGCTTTATAATTTTTAAATTTAAACTAAAATAATTTATAATTTGACATCATATAATAAACTTTAAATAAACTTACTTTTAATACTTTTTTTCACAATTCGCATTCTAAACTTTTTATATTTAAATTAAAAGAGGGACAAAAAAGGAACACTGTCAAAAGGGAAAAAAAATAAAATAATAATAATTCTAATTTTCAAAGCAACTTAAAACATAATTTAATAATTCACTTTTTTAACCAAAGCCACAAGAGAGTTCTGGTTTATTGCTTCACCGGCATCATTTCAGAGGACAGGTAATGAAAGGGTTAAAGTAAAATTTGATCCATTAATTTAACTTTGGCTTTAGTTTTTACAGGAAAAAGATATCACATTACATATCAAACAGATTTTCGGCATGGTTACTAAATCAGGAATCATGCCAGTTACATGGTTAAAGAAATTATTATTCACACACATTGTTCAAACCTTGCTCACAGTATACCATTTTTTTCATGTTTAAGTAACCATTCCTTTACACCATTTCCGCCAGAATAATGTCCTATGCTGCCATCACTCTTAATAACCCTATGACATGGAATGAGTATTGGAACTGGATTATTTTTCATCGCAGTACCCACAGCTCTAGAAGCAGATGAATTTCCACTAAGTTCAGCTAAGCCACCATAAGAAATGGATGTACCAAAGGGTACACACGTAAATAGTGTTTTCCAAACTTTTTCAGTAAATTTCCCTACGAAGAAACAAGATACTATTACACACACTAGCATGACACATTTCAAACAAGCACACGCAGAAAGTTTAATACCTACTACAAAAAAATAAATAAAAATCATTTTATAGAATTGATCTATATCAAAATGAAACAGTTTTTTTTTTTAATCAAGTTCCATAGACTAAAAAATTTGTTGTGCTTATCTATTGCTCTAATCCGGACATTCAAATGTATGGTATTCAAATGGAATAAATGAACACATGGTACAAAAAAAAATTTTTTTTTTTAAATTTAAATGTTTACATCTTGCAAATTTATAAGTAGTATTGCACTGCCAGTAATTTATTTACTGGCAGTATAACTGCTCAACAATTAAAAATTTTTTTGCTCCTTAACAATTTACTTAAAATTTCACAATTTGTAATATATTTTATTAGTTCTTAGCTTCTCTGTTTTCTATTTATTTAATCTCAGCATCTTTATCGCCTTGTTGAATCTATTTACTAATATTTTAGCATTGGTACATGAAAATCTATTAGTACTAACATATTCCTTACATTAACTTTATTTTTCAAATATACTTCTATTAATGCAAAAAGTGGTCCCTAGTTAAATTTCCTAGTCTTACTCTTTACCGACCTATTAGTGTATATTCAGAGGTAGTTTTAAAAAGGTACTAAAATCTTAAATATTTTAATAATAAAGAAAATATAAGTCTCAGCAAGAAGATGAGGTATAAATGCCAAAGAGTTGGCAGATAAGAGACAGGAACCCAAAAAATGGATAAAATTAATCAGAAGAAGATAAGCGTATACTAAAAATTTACCTTTTGAAGATAAAACAGTAGGACAAATAGTAGGAACACCCTCAAGAATTTTGTTAGAAGCTTCAAAATAATTCTTGAGCCACACCATCAAATTAGTCAGCACAGAATTGTAATCGGCTTTGATGTCTCTAAAAGCCAAAACAAAAATAATAAAAAGCAGTTTCAAGCCTTTTTAGTTGTGCAGACCATTAATTTTGAAAAAAAAAAAAAAAAAAAAAATCAAAAAAANGCCTACTATTTAGTCAATAATTATAATAACCATTTGAAACTTATTTTATTTTGTATTAGTTAAGAATATCCCCATATTCTTGTCTAAAATATCTTTTCAAAGAAAAATTCAAACCTTTCAATTATTTGATGAATTTACCTATGGAAACTAAATTCCAATAAGTTAATTTTTCCAATAAGAGAATTCTAATAAGTTAAATTTTCTTAAGTTAAATAATTAGCTCACTACCGTGTTCTAAATTAATTTAAATTGTTAATAAATTATGCTTGTTTAAATGTTTACGTTATAGCACAAATTACAATGAATAAATTAATGCATAATTGATTGAATATGTCTTGTTTCGGATTGAAATAGTATTGTGTTAATTTAGCCATATTTTAAAAATATTATTTAAAACTACTCACAGTATACAAATATAGAACTATTTATAATATATTTTATACATAATTTTTCCAAATTTATTTAATTGTGATTCTAAATAAATATATATTGCATCTTGTTATAATAACAGTTTCAACAGTATTGTGAATTAACATCTCAAAAAAATTTGAGAACACCTTAGTACATTATTTCTATTCGCAATTTTTAATTTCATGTTCATTAAAAAAAGTTTTAGCACAGCATATAAAAGTAATGGAAATATAAATAATTGGAATTTGTATTTTTTAATTTTATTATAAGTTACATATTTAGAATCAATTTGTTAACAATAAAATTCATTAACAGGCTTCTTAGTGGGGTAAAGTGTAATACAAGCTACTATTTAATGCTATTATTATAATTTATAATACTATTTAAGTGTAATACAAGCTCATTTATCAACAAAAAATAATAAAATTACTATTTCATAATTCAGAATTACTTTATTTAGAACAGAAAGTTTAAACAGTTCTAACATAATCTTATCAATACTGAATAACTCGTAATAATTTCAAATCAATGCATAGAAACATTAACTAAGAATTAGTTATTATTCCTTCATAGATATGGAATTAAAATTTGTAATTGAGTTAAAAACGCCTTTTATCAAATAATTTTAAATTAAAGTTTCAATAATATTGAAATGAAAACAGTGAAAATCTCAATTTCTTTGTACAAAAGTAATTTAGCAAATGATGCCCCAATCAACTATTCAAAATATTTGTGATATCATTACTGCATTATTCATTACAAACGATTATATTTAAATTCAGATGAAAAGAAATAATTGGGAAAATAAAAAACTTCACTTTATAATATTTGTTACTGCATTTGCTAAAAATAATAAGTGTAGGACCCCTGAATTAATCACTTGAAAACTTGATACTATGAATTTGTTACCAGTGTTTTGTTTTCATATGCTGAATTAACTCCGAAAAAGGTATTCTGCAAATAAGGGTATATATGCCTGGCCTGAAGCAAGTAGATATTTGTAATTAGTGAACAGCTCCCAAGTTCAAAATAACAAATTTTACTGATTTTCACTATTATAAATTCTAATAAAATCACAGAATCGCAGTGACATTGTAGCAGAATGTTACAGAGTTCAAGTAGAAAGATTTTTCCCTTGAAAAATACAGAAATTTACAGCATAATAAAAATTAGATAATCATCAATGTAAAATGAACACAATACTTTTATCAAGCATTTAGATAATAACTTTTTTATGCGCTCAATTTACGCCGATAGTATCATAAATCGATGTAAATTTTTGATTGTATTTTAGGCAGTTATTGATATTTATTTTCACCTGGTTTTTGAATATCCAGAGGTATTTCAAACAATATCGGAAATTCGAATCCTGCATTTGAGTACGAATCAATAATTCTACTGAATTTTTTGCACTCATAGATATTGAATTCTCCATAGTTTTTAAATCTGACACATTTTATACGAGATTATTTACTACAACAACCTAATTTCAGCCGAAACATGTACTTGAAGAGTCCGATTCGAGTGATTTTGTCATCGATCTTTTTTTCGGCAATTGGTAGGGTGACCCGGGGTAATTCACGATCACTCTGTTTCTGAGGTAAATAATGATCACCTAAGTTTTATTTTTAAAAAATTATTTTTTTTTTTTTAAATTTGAGACATGGACAAGAATGCTTGTACATTTTACTAAAGTAAAACTACATTTACTTAATAATAGTTTTCTGTTTAATCTAACAAAATAAGTATTTTTTAAACTGCTTTCTGTATTTTCCATTTCAAAGATGGGTTTTAAAATATGCACATTTCTGCAAAGATTATCTCCTTCCTTCTCTTAATAATAAATATTTTGAGTTACTTTCTTTTTCTTTGATATAAAAATAGTGTAAGCTTTTGCTTAATTGCTTCATATCTACATTATAATTAATTATTAGAAAATATATCAAATGCTGCTTCCTACACATGGGGTAATTATTGATCACTGGGGTAATTCCTGATCAGTCATTTTTTCTCATAAATAGTATAAAAAAATAGCTAACTGTAATATATAAAAAATAGCTAACTGTGTATATTTTAACTGTAATTAGAAAATTTGTTTTTAACTGTATACACGGCAAAAGTGTTCTATTTTCACCATTGATGGTTTGTCTTACCTCTTCTATCTTAATTTTATGTGTGGACATTGTTAGAATAATTTTTGAGTGTATAAATTAGCCTAATATAAATAGTGTGAGAAATTATAAGCCAAAAAAGGATACTAAGCTTCTAGAAAGCAAAATTAGTCAATTCCTTCAATGATTGAAAATGAAAATTTCAGTGTGAAAGCTGCTGTCAGAGCTGTTGACATACCTTACTTAACTTTACACTCTCACTTAATGAAGTTAAAAAATCCAGCAAAAGTAATCTATGCGGGAACTCTTTCTTACATTCCAGCAGAACATGAGAATGAGTTGGCTGCTTGCCTAAAATGTATGGCACTACGCAAAGATTTATTGAAAATTTAAAGTCTTAATCTTTATTCTTGCTTTATTAACTGCTTAAACATATCTCTTTGGTTTATTTGTTTGATCTTGATGTCCTGTTTGTTAATTACCACTGTTCAATATTTTTAAACAGCCCCTATACTATAAAAACTCGGGATCAGTAATTACCCCAGAAATGATCGAGAGAAGAGGTAATTCCTGATCACTAAAAATTTAAAATCTTTTAAATTCTAATTAGATTTTCAAACAAAAGAAGGTAGCATAGGACTCGCCTCATATAGCCTCAAACTTCCAGTAAATATTAAAATTTTAGCTTGAATAGTTTTTTCACAAAATAGATGTTTGCATTTTTTGATCAGGAATTACCCCAGGTCACCCTACATAGAAAATAAATGGTTTACATTAAATTCATTTCCTATTTCGAAAAATATTCAACATAACAAAATTTTATAAGACCTTTGACATAGGTATTCAAATTAACATTAGGTGCATAATGCCAAGAGAAAAAAAGTTTTTTTTTTTTTTTTGACATAACAAGGTTTTTGAGATATCAAAAGTGTACTGTAGTTTGAAAAGCATTTTAAATTTTTTCTTCTTCACATGTTAAGTAGTGTTTTCAATTAATAGTTGGCATCAAGGTGTAGCCTGTGAATTGAAATGAATTTTTTCACAAAATAGATGTTTGCATTTTTTGATCAGAAATCACCCCAGGTCACCCTACTACATATTTCATGATTTTAAATTATGTTATTTATATTGTGATGATTATTTACAAAATGCGAAGGAAATAATTTTTATGTTCCCCTCCTAGCGAAATGCAAGAATACCACCCAAAATATTTAATTAAAAAATTATTACAAGTTAAATTTAAAGAAAAAAACTTTTTTCTTTTCGTAAATACAGTGTTTTTATTATTTTAAATTTGTAAAATATATGATTGTTACTGTTACAATAATTTTGCAGAAAGATATTAGTGCTAGAGTTTTGTCACTGATAGCTCGAAAAAATTCTGCTGCATGGCAAGACGGGGATATTTCCGCATCATGATCTGTCGCGCCAACTACAATCGCCAAGGTGCCGAATAGATTTTAAACTTGCAAATTTGAACCTGTGGCCCTTCGACTACTGAAGTGCGGCCTGCGAGAGCTTCTAAACACAATAAAAAAAATTTAAAAAACGGCAATTTTTTATTGCATTTTTGACACAATCATTTTTAACAGATTCTTTAGTAAATGTACGCTTAACGCAGGGTTGCAAAAAACCCACCTGCCCAATAAAACCCGCCAGGGTTTTACTGGGTATAACCCAGTCTGAAAAACCCACCCTAAAGTGAGTTTTTCTAAGATTGATTTCTTTTTTCATCCCCTGTTATATTAAAGAGCTATTCTATTGAAATATATATGTAATCTAGCCTAAAAAAAATTAACCAACAGTGAAGAAACTAATTGTGTTGGAGACTGGAGAGTCACCTTGCTGGCTAGATTTGACTGTATGGCCATTGATTAGCTTTCTATGCAAATAAAAAAATTTCCCCTAACATTTTTTAAGATTAAAATATAAATAAAAAGTAATCCTGTGTTAAAATAAGTTTCAAATGTGTGACGTATGTGAGTACATATAACATTTTGTATCATGATATATGAAGAAACTTTTTTCAGACTTTCACATCAATTTATTTGTATTAATTATCTATATGAAGTCAATTTATAAATTAAACTTAATTATTAATATTAAAATAAGTTTTTTTAAAATAAGGTACTTATCCCTGCCCTCTCTTTTGAAAACCCTC
>NC_092211.1:87359426-87458800 GCF_043381705.1 Parasteatoda tepidariorum
AAAAGATTTTTCTTTAAAAGATGTCTAATGTACAAAACTGCTAATGTTTATCTTTAAAAATGTCTAATTTTTAGTATAATCTATACTATACACTAAATTTGGTTATAAATAAATTTCTTAATAATATCACTGCAGATTTTCAATAACACATGAAAATGAATACATAATATTACAAAAGATGTGAGTTTTCAAAAGTACAAGATTTTGGTTACTATTCAAAATATAAGTGTTTCTTCAAAATTTTAAATTTATTTTTTCTAGAACATATTTAGAAACACTATCCTTTAAAAAATATATAAATTTTATGTATTAATTAAATTTCACATATGAATATAGGTTTTTGACATTTTCGACAGTGAGGTTTTTGACGTGACGGTTTAAACCATGGTTTAAACTGTCAAAAACTGTCACATGTCAAAAACCTGCCAACCCTGATATGAAGTCAATTTATAAATTAAACTTAATTATTAATATTACAATAAGGTACTTATCCCTGCCCTCTCATTTGAAAACCCTCCCATAAAAACATGAAAAACCCAGAAAAGTCCAATAAAACCCAGCCAGGTTGGGTTTTTTGCAACCCTGGCTTAACGCGCTTTCTTTAAGCTGATTTTATAGTAAATATAAATGATTTTTTTTAAAGTTATTTCCGCTTTTCTACGTGATTTCGAAAATCCCGAATTTCCATTTCGACGAGAGTTTCAGATCTAGTCTCTTGCACTTTATTTGTGAGGATTTCATCTTAAATCTAAGTGATATTTTATTATTATTTTTTTGCAATTCTTTCTTTTTTTTCAACAATTTTTTTCGGCAGCTATTGCTATGCGTTCCCACGTATTATACAAAAATTCCAATTATTCTATTACGACATGCAAATTTCAAATCATGCATTTGACACGCTTTATTCGTGCTGAGTTCAGCATAAATATATTTCCCCCCAATTATTTCAATACTTTTCCACATGATTCTGACTATCCCGTTATTTAACTATGATTTTATTACGGCACGTGATCGTTAATCGCGCAATTAAATAATCACTTTTTGATACGGTATTTCGGTACAGTTTTATCGTAAATCCTAGTTATCTTTCCTTCGTTTTTATTTCCGCAACGAATATGATTTGGTCGACTGATTTGGTGATTTGGTCAAAAACCAAATATTTGGCAAAAAAAAAGAAAAAATCGACTGAACGCAGTACAATTGGGGCCAAATAGCAAAATCTTTTACTGCTACTAAACACTGAAACTAAAATTTTAATGCTCAGAATAATATTTCCTGGAAAAACGTATTCATAAATTAACTCTAAAAAGAACGTCTTTGTCAATCAAGAACCTTTTTGAAAATGTCGAAAAACGAAACAGAGAACATAAAAATCAATCTTAATTTTTAAAAAATGTTTTTAAAGCTGAACATCTCAGTTTTTCAATTACCAGAAAAAGCCAAGAAAAAAGAATTAAGTCATTAGAAGTGCTATTAAAAACTACTGCGTTATAGTGACAACGTCTAAAAAAAGTTGTTTTTTTATTTCAAGAAAATAAAAAGATAGAAAAAACGTTCTTAATTTTTAAAATGAAAATCTTATGCCGAAAATCTCAATTTAAATTTTTCTCATTGCCATAATTTTAGAAGAAAAAAAATTGCTATAAAATAAACTTTATTAGTAACTTTACTCTTAAAAAAAATGCTGAGTCATAATAAAAATGCCCAAAAAAAGAAAAAACAAATTTTTCTTAGTTCCTGAAACAAACCTTTAATACTGAAAATCATACTTTTCTATGTCACTGGTTATTTATATTACAGTACAGGAAAAGAGTGATAATAAATTAATACTATGAGACGTTCTGCTAAAATGTTGGGTTATAATAAAAGCAGCAAAAAATGGAAAAAATTCCTTCTCAATTCTCAAAGTATCGAAAAAATGACAAAATTGTCTGATTATAACTTTTTTTTAAAAAAAGTAATATTTATAAAAATTCAAAAATAAAATAAAAACTTAGAAAAATACATTTCTAAAAAATATTTTGCCGAATATTTGACTGATCATTCAACCAACTGAATTTTTCACAGAATGGCCAAATACTCGCTACTACATCCCTCCCTAATTTAAATGCAATGTTATTTCAACTAGAGAAATTCATAAAATGGCGGAAAACGTGAATTTTTAAACTGCTCACTGTTTGTAGTTTAGATTTCAATTTTTTGTTGCTTAAGTGATCTTTTTCGATAAAAAAAAGGAAAATGTTTACGATATAAAAAATCTAATAATTAATAAAATAAAATAATAAAGTACATTACAAAATAAGCATTGAATTTTATTTTGAACTATCACAGTTTTGCTTTTATTTTAGGCTTTTGTTTAAAACCTATAAATTTTCTTCAATTAAAATATTTAATTTGAATTTATAATACTTAAATATGACTAAACTTTTTCCTACTTTCATTCTGTGGGCATTGCAGTTTTTTTTTATTTATTTATTTTTTATTTTTCGTATTGCATGATATAATCAAAAAAAATCATTTCTTTTCTTCAATGTTTATTTATTTTGATAAATCTATTGTTCGTATAATAAAAATAGCAAGTTTTTTTCTGTAAAGAAGTAAAAAGTATAAGTTTTTTTAATTTTTAAATGAATTCTAATAATGGAACACTACTAAGTTATTGATATTACTAAGTTTATTGATAAAAAAAGTGGAACGCCAATATTTAAATAAACATTACTACATTTGTCATTAACACGTCTAAATACATGTGCGGCCCTTCGTTAGCCAACCTGATGTGCAAGTGGCCCTTCACTCAAAAAGGTTATGTACCATAAACAATTTCACATTGATTTTTTTGTAAGTTAATACATAACTCTTAAGACAAAGGCAATAGTTGTATTAGGCCTATAAACTGTTAAATTAAAATTTTAATATAAGTCAAATCGTAACTAAAATTTTAATCATTTATAATTGTTGGGGAAGAGGTTATTCCTCATGTGTTGAAAGAAGAAAAGAAATATTGTAATATCAGTGCTGGAATTTGATATCTAGTACAACCGGCCAATCCTCTCAGTTAAAGCATATACCCAGCTTCAAAAAGCTGCTAAGTGGACACAATTGAGACAAAAAAAAATTGATGGACCTTGATGTTGAGAAATAAAGGGGTAGACTACATTTAAGGGTGCCCCTTGATTCTCGGTAAGTTGTGATCATGGTTGACCGCCAAGCTGGATGATGTTGAAACTCAATCGTGATTCTGATTGGTTTAGATTTTAGCGCTATTTTTCAAAGGTATTCAAGTTCAAGGGTATATGTAATTTCAGAGATCCGTTAGCTCTTCATCGGATACCGCCTGGTAAGATTACTTTTGCCTCTGGTCAATAAGATCGAAGGTATTTGGGCAGTCATAAAAAGACTTTAGCAGACCCTGACTAAGGCTGTGGCAGTTGCCCTAGATCCCCACATCAAATAGAATGTTTATTTTAGGTTTCATTCTTTCATGAACTTTTTTTAAACAAAATATCAGTACAATGTAAAATACGTGAGTTTTATGTTAGCTTATTCATTAATCTATCGCATGAACACAAAAAATCCATATTTCATATTATATGGCTTTTTAGTATGAATTCATTTAAAGTATAACAATTAAGATGGACAAATTTGGCCAATCAAAAGTCTTCTTACTACATATCGTGAAATATGATATGTTTACAAAAATACAGGCCTGACTGAGCCATCGTAATTGCAAAAATTAAGCTGAATTTTTCCCAAATGTCAGCAAGGATAAGAATTTTCCGCAGCTATATTACAAAGTTAACAATCAAAAAAATTGCATTCGGCATGATGTACTTAAAAATGTCAAAAAAATCAATAAAATGGACAGAATGATATTTCGTCTGACCATCGTAGAGAGGGGGATATTTGTAGCTATTTTAGGTTCCAGTCAATTTTCTTGTCATATAATGAGGTGAAAAATTTAAATACCTCCATAAAGTTCAGTTCTTCATTACTGAAATAGTGAAGCTGGAGACTGAAGTAGTTCTTGCCCTGGGTCCCAAATAGGCTAAGTCGGGCCATGGACTTAGTACCATGGACGTCATTTTTTATTCTTTTTTCGCCGAATTTATGTGGCGATGGAGGTACACAGATTCTATACACAGTACACAGATAAATTTAGACAGTATCTAACAGCTATTAGAGAATTCGGTGCAGCTAAATCTGAGGATATTCAAGATGAATGAAGTGAGTTTTTTTTTTCATTTTCTTTCTGTGCTTAATCCATTAATTTTTGTTTCGATTCAAAAGGCATTTTATTGAGTCTATTAATTTTGCTCATATCGGGCTGATGTTTTGTTGAAATTTTCCAATGTTCTATTAAAATATCATTATATTTTGGCAGTCATTCCTGTTACCACGCGCAAACAGGAATGGCACCAAACATAAGACGCCAATTTCGCCAAGGGGCACCCTCAAGTATATTTTTAGTGATATTTATTCTCAAACAATAAAATCTAAATGGATATGTTACGTCATCTAAAAACATTATCTTAAAGGGAAGTTTAAGACATTTATCAATAAACATACGATAAAAACAACAATTTCAAAAACAAAAGAAATGGATACATACAATTCTTCAAGGTTTCGTTGCTTGTTAATGCAATTCTTTACGTCAATGGAATGCACACCTCTTTTGCAACAAGAGATAAACAGCACACCAATAGAAGTATTGAAAAAAGCACTTTGTACAGTACACATTATCTTACATAAATTTACAGATTTTTTGAATTCACGAGCCAAAGAAAGACATTCATCTTATTCGAATTATTCAGTCATGGCGCCTATAATCGCTTTTAACTGTTTAGTTTTGTGACAAACAATTCTAAAAATTTGTAGTAATGCTCGTCGCTCTCTTTTCAAATTCCAGTGTAAACCCCCTCTAAGCTACAAACTACAAAATTTTATTAGTGAATGTGTTCATGTGTTCTATACGTTTCGTAAATCGAGCAAAACTAGGCAAACCGAAATGAACTAATAAATGCGATTTGTTTATTTTTCAATTTTGTGTATTTAAATAATTTTTTAAAGTGATAAGTCTTAAGAAATTAGAGTTTTAAGATATACTAAAGAATTAAAATTTAAGTCGCAATTTTTATTAGTTTAATTAAATATTTATTTTTGATTATTGATGAGTATGAATACTTATGGAAATATATCAGTTTTACCTGTGGAGGTAATGTTTAATTATCTGTAGTAGTGTTCAATAAGTATTGTAGAAAATTGGGTAATAGTTTACAATAGGCAGTACCTCTTATTTTTGGTGATTTACGGGGAACACATTAAAGCATTTTATGTTAACAAGGAATATTGGAAACATTTAATATGGATGTTAATTTATAATCTTCTTAAAATTATTAGGAAAACTGTATTAACATAAATACAAGCACGAAGCTTTACAAAACAATGAAAATTGCTCTTATCTGTGAATTTCATTAAAATTTCTTTTCTTCATCATCAGAGGAGTGAAACTTGTATAGGCATAAAGTCCTAGAGTGAATCAGCTTCAGTGAGCTTATGCAATACTGGGGGATATTTTCGTATCGTGATCTGTAGCTGCAACTACAAGGTGCCGAATAGATTTTAAACTTGCAATTTAAAGAAAAAAAACCTGAAGATGTTTGCTGGTTTGGGGTGGCTACGAGTTATACCTTTCGGGCTGATCCCATTCTGTGATGCTTTTTTTTAGTTTCTCATAAACCACTGCCCGGAAGTTGCAAAGACTTGGCGATTATTCTGCCACAGATCATGATGTGGAAATCTCCCCTCTGTGAACTTCATTAAAATTTATTTTCTTCAACTTCAGAAGAGTGCGGCTTGTATACATTGCATAAAGTCCTAGATCAGCTTCCATGACCTTATGCAATACCAGTGTTTCCTATTAAATTTTTCAAAATACGAGTCGTAGATTTCTTCGGATGACTGGCAAAAATTGAAATTTCTCGCCAAGGGGGCCCCGATTCTGCACTGGAGCCAAAAATTGAAATAACATTACTGTAATGCGTGTACAGTGGGTATTTTCATTCATGCAGATACCATCGCTTAGGGGCTAAAACGATTTAAAGTAAAAAGAATAAGTAATGATTTGTCTGGTGGTGGCTACGAGTTATAAAATTCGAGTTGCACCCCCTTCTGTTTTTATTTTATTTTTTGCGTGCCACTGCCCAATCGTCGCCGAAATTTAGTGCAAGAATTATTATTTACAAGATCTCTTCTTGGAAAGTTTCATTCTTCTTTAAGCAACATCCTACCAAAGCCAAGCACCTACCCCCATTTTTAAGGCATTATCTTTTATTGCAAATTCTTGACTTATTCGTTTCACTGCAGATTGCAATTCAAAATTAGTGTACGCAATACTATTTCAAGTGTATGATCAGGGGTTTGTTTAGGAGAAACTTGAGTCCTTTAATTATTGATCTGTTATATTGGGTCTTTTCAAATTATTTCATCTGAAAAATGAACTTTTTATAATATCTTCATTTTCTTAGCAAACAAATTAACTTTAAAAAAAAAGAACATAAAAAAGATAAGTTAAAAAATTATTAGAAAAACATATATTCATCACCAAGAGGATATATCATGTCCAGGTGATTAAGAAATACCGAAGTAGAATCAAATTTTAAGTACAGTACACTCTCGATTATCCGTGCGCGCATTATCCGGTTTGCGAATTATCCGTGCTCATTCCGGAGTCACACGGAAAATATAAAGAGAAACATTTTAAAGATTAAAAAAAATTTTATTCATGAAGTTATAACAGTACCAAATTTTTGAAAGCAATATCCGTTATTGGATTGAAGTATATCGAATATCAGCAGCATGGTCAAAGGTAAAATCGTCTACTTTATCACGATCTTGGAGAAAGATAATATCGCTTGATGAGCAATCTTCTTCAGATGTTCAAGAAAAATATGATAACAGTATTCTCGAACAAGCAAAAGAAATCTGAGGTTTCGAAATTCTTGACGAAGAAAATTTTGAAGATTGGTTTCAAAGTGATGCATGTGAGCCTGACTTCCAGTATTTGACAGATGAAGACATCGTTATGTTGTTAAATCAAATAGTGATGATAGTAACTGATGCAGAAGATGTAGTAAATGAGGGAAATACAATTTCTATTTCTGCTGCTCTGTGGAAATTTTATTAGATTATATGGGAGGATTTGCTTACGTTGACATTACTGTGGTTCGTAAAACATATGACGAAGACGCATTACACAATTTTATAAAAGGAAAATTCCTAGTTTGATGTTATACAGCATGCAAATGTCAGTAATTTTTATATTTTTTGTACTAATGATTTTTTCTCTAATTAAAAGAGTTTTCGGATTATCCATGTTTTTCGATTCTCCGTGCTCCCTGTCCGGTGATTAACCCGGATAATCGGGAGTGCACTGTATCTGATTTTTTTTAAATTCATTCCCTCGAGAACTATTCAACCGATTTCACTCAAACTTATATTTTAAAATTACATTCTTTAAAATGATTCAAAAAATTTTATACCTTACGATTCAAAATATTTTTGACCATCCTTAAATAAAATAATTAAAAATAATATATATTTACTAAAAGTTATTTTTTCCATGGATTAACAAATTTTATAATTGTTTGTAAAAGTTTTTCAATTAGCCCAAAAAGTTCTCGAGATATAGAGAAATACGCAAAAAGTATAATTAACATAAATGGTCCAAACTTTGGAGCTCTCTCCTGATCAAACTATTGGGATCATATTTCCCAGATTGCGGATACCCTATATTTTGAGGATCAGAAATCTGAATCTGACGAGAAAAAAATGTGTTTATTCAGAGTAAGTATGCTTTTGTGTCAGATTTTGTAACTTAAAATATCATCGGAGCTTATTAATTAGCATACTTGAAGTGACCCCCTCAAGACTTTAAGATTGAATTGTAGAACGCGAACAATCCAATCATTAGATCAAAAGTTATTCAGGGTGGTCCTTTTTTTCCTGTACTGTACAGTAACTTATTTTCAATAGATTTTGTTTTATTGTATATAAAAGTAATGAAACTTAGCATTTTTTTTCTATTTATCCCAGGTTATTTAAAAAAATTAGCGAAAAAGTTTTCTTCACAGAATTTTTAAAACTATTGAATTCATGGCAATATTGTTTAAAGATGAGTTCAATGTATATTGTTGTTAATGTACGTTGCACAGTTTAAATTAAAATGAGTGATTTTTCAACTAACTTTTACAAGTAGGCAAATGTTATAAAATTTATTGATCCATCTATTCCAACAGAAAATAGAAAACAATTTGAATTTAAGGGAACTTTTCTTATTCAAACAATGATGTTTATTAAAATTAAAGTAATTTTCAGTTATTATAATGGTTATCATTACTTCATATTCATATCCAACTTAAAAAATTTTTGTCCGACACCAAAGTAAAAAACTTCAAATTTATTGTATGTCATCAAGTTAAAAACTGCATAGCATTTCTTATTACAAATGTCAGCTTCTAAATTCAGTCAAGGTTACATTTAAATTACTTATAAATTCACAGAGTTTAGACAATTTGTAAATGAATAATCCTTTTTGCTTTCATGTGATTTACATCAGACAAACATTTCTAAGGAGACTTTTACGACGGACCCTTTGCTTGCCCTGGATTTCTTGAGAGTGTATGGAATCATTGATAATGTCTAGCTGCCGCTGGACAGTGAGGGGATTGGTCACACACACACACACACACATCTGACAATCAATCCATTTAATTTCATTTTATTATAATAAGTTTTTATGAAACAAATTGCTTTTTTTCATAGATTATGATTATAAACTGAATATTTTATGATTATAAACTTATATCTTATAACAAAATTTTTTTCTAAGCATTTTATTTAATTTAAAAAAAAATAAATCATCCAAACTAAGAAGTCGTGTGATTAGATTCTTTAAATATTTTAATCTTAAGTGAGGGGAAAAAAAATTATGTAAAGAATTTTATCTATGGAATATGCTACAAGAAATTTGACAATTTTGCATTTGCGACATTCATTTTTGAATACTGAATATTGCTGATTCAAAACAAACAACATTATTTAAACATTCGATTTTAGATATTGGTTTAAAGAAAATATGATTAATGAATTTTTAACGAGCATTGTTTGGATGAAATACAGTATAAAATGGCTCTATATTGAAATGTAAATAAATATAAAAATTTATTTATGTATTATCGACCTGAATTATTTATTTTGCGTAATAAAAATACTTTAAACAGTACTTATCCAAGGTTTTTTGGATCTTCTGTATTGATGCAATTCTGTACACTTCGAGCAAAAGCTACTTAAAGTAACACCTTAAAACATTTTTTATTCAATAAAAACAATTTTTCCTACAAGTTAAACATATTATTTTCTAATCATCTATCTTAATTTTTTTTTAAATTAATGTTGTACCAAAACATTAAATATTTAAAAAAAAAAATCTTGCTAAGTTGTTAAAATAAATTTAGTCTGGCTTTTCAAGATGATATATTAAAAAAATAAAATTTTGAACAAAATAGTTTATAATATTGACACTTTATGAGAAAAAAACCCGCTAATCCGGAAGTTTTAAGATTTTTACCCCCAAAAATTTGCGAAATTTGAAACCTGATTTTAGTGGCTATTCTATAATAGTAAAATCACGTGATCGATGGAGAGATACAATAAATTTAATTCTTTACAATGCAGCAATATAGATTTAGCTGAAATATAGTGTATATTTAATTCAGTGATGCTTAGGCATTTTTTAGTACAGACAGCAATACCAGCAGAATGATTATAATTTCTAGAAGAAAAAAAATCATAATTATTGATTGAAGAAAAACTTTTTTCGTTATTGCAAATCAAGTTTCAATCAGAATTATTAAAGCTGTATTATCAAGTGAATTAAGAAATAGAATTATCAAGGTTAGAGCGTAAACTTATTTTGCATAATTATTTATTTCGTCATTGAGATTTTGGTTTTTCTTTATTGCAACTCGAATTATTAAAACTATATTATCAAGTGAATTAAGAAATAGAATCGTCTAAGTTCAAAGTTAGAACGTAAACTTATATTCGTAGGCAAAATATTAATTATGAACTTACAGGTAGACGTTAGAGAGTGATTTAATTTATCATTATTTTCAATTGTTTAGAACAGATTGAGATATTTTATTGATTCAATGGAATATTATTCAGATCTGTTGTTTTTACATGGACGATTCATCTTTTCGAATTAATATTTTCCCGTTTTGAATCCAACTGAACTTAAATCTCTTTTTCAACTTTAGTAACCCATGTGTGATAAAATATAGTTTTAAGTTTGGGAGTTTTTTGAATTAACTTCATTAATTTTATAAACTCATTTAATGAAGTGGATGCCACAATGAAACATGGATTAACTTCATATGCTGTTAGCTTACGATTTTAGTATATAATTTTTATAATTTTTTTCAATAAATCATCTCGTATTGTTATGGATTTTTTTGTTATTGTCGTAGGCTATTAAGGCAAGTGGCTCGATTGTTCTTGTTTTCCAGTGACGCCATCTGCAGCCAAGTATTCGACTTCTGCCATACCCGTTCGTCGCACCCATTTATAGTGCTGACCCATTCACACATCTGTTCATTTATCCACATATTGTAATTTTGACCTGAACCAGAGAACGATCAATCTCTAATTCAGTATCCCCAGATGCATAATTTGTTATGGAAACATGGAGGACTTTGTGACTCGATAGATTTACCATGCACCTGTCACCATTTACTACACGAGGAGTTTTCGGCCATCTGGATTCGAACTCCCGTTCTCACAAACGTTAGTCCAGCGCCCTGCTAACCAGGCTATCCCGGTCTGTTAAGGATTTTACTTGAGCAATATTGAGATTTTGGTTTTTCTTTATTGCAACTGGAAAATCGGTGCGCTGTAATTAAATGCTCAGCTATGTTGGTATTTGAAAGAGTATCAAGCTGGGATGTTATTTATGAGATGTTTTCTTTTTAGATTTAGGTAAGTTACTAAGCTTCCTTTAGTTCACTGATTTCTTTTTTTAATACCAAGTTTTTGTGACTTAGTTTATCATTCCTTGTTTTTGCAGATTTTTGTTTGTGAATCGGTCAATTCAGTGAATTCGTTATATTTATGAGATGAGTTCTTTGTTTTGCCATAATATAAAATATCATAAATATCTGGATTGTGACTTGATAAGTTTCAATGTAGACGAACGACATTATTGAATCAATATTATAGTAATTAACTTCATTTTACTTGTCCAGTGCACAAAATAAAAACTTACCACCCTGAATAACTTTCGATCTAATGATCGGATCTTCACCTTCTAGCACTCGGTCTTCCTGGTTGGAGGGGGTGACCTCAAATATGCTAATTAATTAGTGCACACAAAAAGTACATTCTCTTAATAAATTTATATATTTTTTCGACGGAATCGGATTTCTGACCCCCAAATTATAGGGGGAACAATTTGGGAAATAATGTCCCTATAGTTTCGCCAGGAGAGCGGTCGAAAGGTTAGACTCCTTAATGTTAATTTCCCTCTTGCAGCGGCTGTTCTGGATGATAGTGCGAACAGTTCTGAAGAGAGAGAGAGAGAGCAAGATACACACAGATAGACAAACTCTTCATTTTATTATCAAAGATGCAAAATTTCACAAAACCGGAACCTTATTTTCATACTTTCTTAACTCTTGCTTACATAATATGATTATACACTAATTTTCGATTCACAAAATTATGAATAGATTCTTCACTAATTTATTAACACGGGACGGGTTCTTTCAAAAAGTCTGGACAGATACTTAAAAATATCAGGCTGTTTTAAAGTTGCCATTAAGGACAATAAGGTTTCTTCAAAAAGAAAATTCAAGTTTCTTTTAAAACAAAAAGGCAACCTTTTTATTCTGGACACATTTCTGGTACTCTCAAAAAGTTTGGACAGATACTTGAAAATATCAGGCTGTTTTAAAGTTGCCATCAAGGACAATCAGGTTTCTTCAAAAAGAAAATTCAAGTTTCTTTTAAAACAAAAAGGCAACCTTTTTATTTCTTAGATTTTATTATATTAGGCTTCAGTTTATTCTGTTTTTATTATTATTATTTTTTTTTTTCATGTCTGTTTGTTTTATGATTACCTTTTAACAGTAATACTCTTATTACAGGTGATTGAAAAAATTTTCCTCTATCTCTCTGCCAATGACAAACTGAATGTTTCTTTGGTCTGTAAGCAATGGTTGAATATAATTGATCAACCTAAACTTCTAAGAAATTTACTTGTCTTTGTCAAATATAATACAACATGCATCATTCATTCAACTTTCACACGCAATTTTAGCCACTTTATTTTTGATGATCTTGACATTACGTTTGAATGCGTTAATTTTTTCTTGAAACATGGGCAATATATAAAGTTCATAGCATTTAAAAATTGCAGCATTGAATTGAAAGCTGAGTCAGGGTGTAAGAATTTAAATATTTGTCCTAATCTAGAGTCTCTAGAGTTTGAGGATTGCTTTTTAGACATTTTCTATCATCTTCCGTGCCTGAAAGAACTATCTGTCAGTAGCGAAGAAACTTTTTCTATCACTGATAGAGTTCTTTATGTATTTCAAAAAACAATGCCCCATCTGGAAAGATTTGTGCTCCACCATCCTGCAGCTTCTGCGAATGTTGTTATCAAAAGATTTTATCCGAGACAAAAGAAATGGACTGAAAGACCATCTGACTTAATTCTGACCCTTCCTGCCATTCGTGATTTTGTTCACACCCGATCCAAAACATTGATTCACCTTTCTATAAGGAACAAAGATATGCAACCTAATTATGCCCTGAGTTTATTTAAAAGTGAACATTTTAAACTGAGACGTTTGTTTTTGAATAAGTTGTTTGAGTGTGTTAATATTATCCCCCAAATATGCCAATACCAAACTTCATTAACAGAGCTACATTTAACTTGTTTACAGATCAGTGATGCCGCCATAAAGCTAATCTGCTCCATTTTACCATCCCTCGAAGCTTTTACGATGCAAAATAATCTATTGTTAGATTCTAGCATTGTTGACATTTTCCAATTGAAGTGTTTGCAAACTTTGGGTCTTGAGTCTTGTTCAAACATTAGACTGGAAAGCTTCAACAATGCTCTAAAAGTGTTTCAGCTCCATAATCTAAGATCATTAGATCTTTCATCAACTAAACCAGATGATGAATGTGTTAGAAATGTATTGAGACTAACTCCTAAGCTCTGGTCTCTGAATTTAAGCTCCTGCTTGTGCATTTCTGACGAAACAGTTCATATTATTTGTGTAAAACTGCATATGTTGAGATTTTTGGCCCTCAGCGGCTGTAAGAATGTTACAGATAGCGGTCTGATAAGTTCACAAGAACCAAAAGTGTCTCTCTCCAATATCAAAGGACTCAGAGAATTACACTTGAAAATGTGTCCTAAAATAACTGTTAACGGCTTATTAGAAAGTGTAAAGTTTCTGGAGTTGCAATCTTTACATATTCAAAACAATGAGTTTAATGTTTTAGATACAATGCAACGATTGAAAACTCAAAATCCATCTCTTCGATTTGATCCTTTTTTACTGGCAGAAAAACGGCAGAACATGCTTTACCCTTATTAGTTTTTGCGATATTAAATCCAATAGAAATCAATTTTTTATTATTAACCCCTTTTATCTAGATAATCTAGATAAAATGCTAACTTTCCTGTGCCAAATACCTTAATTTTTTGTTGTCACTAAAATAAAGACATTCAAATTTTTTAGAACTATGAGTTTCCTCTAATGTTTTCTCAAAAGCTCCATCATTCGTCTTCAGAATTTCAAAAACTTTAATTGTTCGTCGAGTCACATTTTCTGCTTTAATTAAATCCAGGTTTCTTTCTTGCAATGCTTTAGAACATAGAAATTTCTGTCAAAATATCAATCATGAAGGGCCAGATATTTTAAGGGAGTTTTTATTTTCTAGATATTTTTGCATGACTGCGAATTTTTCATTTGATTTGAAGAACAAATGCAGAGATAGATAAGCAGTCAAATTGCAGTTGCAAGTTAAAGAGCATGCTGCCTTAAAACACATCCAATCTTAATGATTTCAATTCCAGTCTGCTCTGAGATATTGACTTGAAAAGTTCAATCTGATTTTTGTTGGATTGGGTAAAAAATTTATAAATTTTATCAATTAAGAACTTAAAATGGTTAACTTCTTTGATTGAATAATCTAAAACAAAATGAAGGCGATGATTTAAACAATACCAGACTCTAACATTCGGAAAACAACTCAGAATTAGAACAATGTCCCAACCATTAATCGGCTCTATCAGAACAAAATGTAATTAGATTTCATTTTAAATTATCGTTGTCAAATCCTACGCTGTTTAAAGTTTGCATTAGAATTTCTGGATCTTTCACTTGAATAATAATTGCTAAAACTGGTTTGCTTGAGACAGAAAACCTCATCAATAATGCAAATTTTTAAGTCCTTTTCTATTATTTTATCAAATATTTCATTTTTTATTTCGTTGGAAATAAAGTCCACAATTTAGCAATCAGTCATTATGTCTTAGCATATGGTACTAAGTGACTAGTTTTGCACACTTTTCGTTAACTAGCCGAAAAATGCATTGTTCTATTTTTATCAATAATAATAATTTGTCCCATTTTTCTCTATAAGTGGGATATTTCTTCTTATATTGTTATAGGATTAATATTACTAATTTTTAATTGTGCTAGTTATATTTTACTATTAATTTAATAAAAGAGATTGAAATTTTATTTTAATTCTTCAGTTTATATTGTTATTTTTCTAAAAATCCTAAAAAGATGACTGTATAAAATTGTCGCCTTACTATTTTATGTATTCTCATTGGACAAAATCAATTGATATTATAATTATTATATTTTTTGGTAAGCAAATATGTTAACTAAACATTTTTACCAGTCATCAGCTTACAATTAATGAAAGTTAAAAGAATAATGTTTATTTACCTCTTAATATTGTACTCAGTTATTATTAAGTTTTTTATTATTATTCAAGATTTAAAAGTTTTGTTCCATGACATTATTAAATTACGGAAAGTAATCGAATTAATAATTAATGATTAAAATTATATGACCTTATTTTGCAACATTTTATGATAAAAATATTTAATTACTGTGTTACTATTATTAAACGTTTAATTAGTTTTGTTTATTTGTTAATGAGTTGTATTTACTTTTATACTAAAATTTACATAAAACTATGTTCAATCAATATATGTTATTAACAAAAATATTTTAAATTTAGAAACAAATTGATATGAAACTTTTTGCACTATTATCAATAAATTAATAAAAAATCATGTATTACAATCTATTATTAAAAAATATTAAACAAATTTTTAAAATAAATAAAACAAGAGTATAAATTTAAAAAAGTTTGTGGATGAAATTACAGTGTTCTTCCTAACATTGCCTTTTTATTCGTATTCCAATTTTAAAAAAATTAATGACTCACCGTTTAAATAATAATTACACACTGATAAAATCATTTGTGTGAATAGGTTTAATTCTGATTGCTATTACATTTTTCTTCAAAGGGCATATTAATGTATTTTAAGTGATTTTAAATTCTAAAATTATTTTTTAAATAAATACCTTTTTTTAACAAAACTGTGCCTTTGAATGTTCAATTTTTTCATAATTTTCTGTTTATATTATAGATAAAGCTTTCAAATTATTATGTTAGATAAAAAAAAAAAAGATTAGATTTATCAATTAAACATATTTTTAAGTTTACTTTTTTTGAAAAAAAAAAATTATATGCTCTGAGGTTGTCTTTTAGCGTGTCATTGTTTTTTATGAGCTATGTATTTTTCTCTTGTTTTGATAACGAGTGAGAACTACTTTTTGAAATATATACGTAAGAGACGTACATATTAGAGAATGATTTAAAAATTGTTGAGGATCAAATTCACTTATTGCATAATATTAAGCAATTAGATAAACTTTTAGGGTGTTAAGTGAGGAGGAAGCTCCCTTTTTTATTCCTAGGGTGAACTCTGAATTATAATGGTTACTGAGTAAAATTGAAAGGTTTAAATTTTAACTCAATAAACAATAAAATCAGACACTAAATTTGTTGAACCAAAACTATTTGATTACAATACAAAAATTTTGAATCATATAAATCATGATTGCAAGGCAATGATAAAGTCATATTTGTATGTCTAAAAAAAAATATTGATTTATATTTAACATTGTGATAAAGTGTTATTTCTAATATTTATTAAACATTGTGATAAATTGTATTTTTTATGTGTATAATAAATTGTGTGCCAAAATGTTACTTTTTTTTTTACGTGGAATAAGTTATATATTCAATATAGTACTTTTTTATCGATGTGATACATTCTTTTACTACTTCATAATTTCCCCTGCATTTCTTCCACAATTTAGTTGCTTTCCATAATAATAATATAAATGTTACTTCATATGTTATCAATAGATTCAGATTTATCGTGTTATGTCATTATTAACAGTAGATCTTTATGACGCAATCCTTGAATTTTGAGGCTTTGTGTTTTATAGATCGTATCGTTAAACTTATGTATTAAATGCGAAAGTAGTATAAGTCTGTAACAGATCAATCTTAAAATAATTTTTAGTTACTGGCTCTTCAAACGCACAAAAATATGCTCTTAAATATTTATTACTTACAGAAAAACATAAAAAAATTTCTCGAATTAAAGAGCAGATATTTAACAAAACAAATGTATCAATTTTGGTTTGCTGAGCTTTTGAAATGATTATCTCTAATGGTAATGCAAAAAGTTCTTGCTTAGTAACAGAAAATTCTTAACTATAATTTTCATTGTTAACATCCGCGAAGTTAATGTGGTTTATGCAGAATTTTGTGAAGTAGATGTAAAAATAATAATATAAGTATGCTCCCGATTATCCAGGTTAATCACCGGGACAGGTCGCACGGACAATCGAAAAACACGGATAATCCGAAAACTCCTTTTATTAAAGAAAAATTCAATATCAGTACAAAAAATATAAAAATTACTGACATTTGCATGCATAACATCAAACTAGGAATTTTCCTTTTTAAAAAATGTGTAATGCGTCTTCGCCATATATCGATACACATATTTTACGAACCGCAGTAGTGTCACCGTAATCAAATCCTCCCGTATAATCTAATAAAGTTTCCACAGAGCAGCAGAATGAAAAATAGTATTCCATTCATTTACTACATCTTCTGCATCAGTTACTATCATCACTATTTGATTTAACAACATAGCGTTGTCTTCATCAGTCAAATACTGGAAGCCAGGCTCACATGCATCACTTTGAAACCTATCTTCTAAATTTTCTTCATCAAGAATTTCGAAGCCTTAGATTTTTTTTGCTTATTCGAGAATACTGTTATCATATTTTTCTTGAACATCTGAAGAGGATTGTTCATCAAGCGGTATGATCTTTCTCCAAGATCGCGATAGATAACGTAGACGATTTTACCTTTGACCATGCTGCTGATATTCCATATACTGCAATCCAATAACGAATATTGCTTCCAAAAATTTGGTAGTGTTATAACTTCATGAATCAAATTTTTTTAATCTTGCAAATGTTTCTCTTTATATTTTCTGTGTGACTCCGGAATGAGCACGGATAATCGAGAGTGTACATAATAATCATTAATTCTTCTGTAATTGTTTTGTATTACACAACTTATAATTTATTCTTTTTGTTTCTACTCAGTAGTAAATTATAGTTTAGGATATCTAATAAAACAATTACAGTGAAACCTCCAGGAAGGACCAACCTCTACTTACCCCCACTTTTGGGAGGAGCGGAATTTCCGTATTAAAGAAAACCTTTAGGGGAGATCATTAAAACCTCTCCCAGGGACCGGGCAAAACCTCTGCGCCAAATGAGAAAAAGGTCAAAGAAAGAAAGACGAAAAAAATATTTAAAAAAAAAAAACAAATAAGCAGATTAAAATGTAAATATTTGTGTGAGTCTCTTATTTAGAGAGCTCTTTTTGACGATCTTTAAAAGAGATTGACAACCTCATGTTGCTCTCAAATTGGACTAAAGACGATGATTTATCAATTATTTTTAGAGTTGATTATTTTTTAAGTTGAAAGTTAAACTACGAAAAAATAGTTATCTTAGAAAAAACTGAGCATCTCAAACAAACATCTTCTCATCTTTTACAGCTAAACTAATTTTTATGACATAAAAATAAATGAAGACTTGAAAAAAACATCATTTTTTATTTCTTTAAAATTGTTCTATCATTCTTAATTGGTAAATTTGTTTTTACACATAATTATATCAGAAGGGATCATTTGTATTGACTTTAAATTTTAATTCATTGATCCGGTTTTCATGACGTTAACACAAGTAGCATTTCCGGACCAAGAAAATGACACTGACTATTGTTAAATTCGAAAATCATGTACCTTCGATTACATTTTAAAGGTAAATAGAGACCCCCCGAGAGGTTTCACTGTACAAGCATTTTTCTACTTTCGGACAACTTTATACATTGAAAAACAAAAAGTTAAACACAACTGATCGAGGAAGTCATAATGGTTTAAGTTACACAAGTTCATGATGAAAGGTGGCTGTGGTCCACAGCCACCTTTGCTTCCCAAACAATACTTACCCATTGATATAAAGCTGGGTGAACTTCAAGCAGCCATTGGAAATAGAATCCCAGTTTTTCATGACAGCTCAGTGCCTTAACTATTGAGCATTATAGCTCACCGAAAATATATACCTTATGCATATATGTAAAATTTTTAATAAAACATTATAGATAATGATTATAGGTTGATGTTATTGCACTATCAAAATTTTTTGTTTGTATTTGGTCAATCGTTACATTTCCTTTTTGTTCAAAAAATTGTGAAAAATTTTGGTTTGCATTGGGTCAGTCGTTAAATTTCTTTTTTGTTCAAAAATTTTGATTGGAAAAAGATTTTTAAGCTTGCATATACGTAATATTTTTATAAAACATTATAGAGATAATGATTAAATGATATGTTAAAGATTGATATTTTTGCACTATCAAAAATTTTTGTTTGTATTAGGTCGTTAAATTTCCTTTTTGTTCAAAAAATTTTTAAACTATGAAGAAGCAAAGAAATCAACTGATATTTTAGTGTCATCAAAAAAACATCTGAGCCATTCACTGCACGAATTGATTAATTCTATAAACAAAAATATGATGAAATAATATATTGAGCTTTTAAAATCCTCTTGCAATATAAATTAATAATTAGTCATTTAGAGGTGATATTTATTATTTGGGTAATTAATTACACGTATATAGCTAAGACCAAACTAAGGGCTTTGTTTGCCACTTAAATTTCAGATGTTTGAAAAAGCAGAGTTAATTGATTTGTAGAGTAAAAAGCTCATATATTTGTATGCGTACAATATTATTTTTACTAGTTACTGAAATTTTGTGGTTTTCTTTTAAGGACAAGTAGATAAAATTTGCTTTGCAAAAGGCAAGTGTGTAATGTTAAGATGTGTGAAAAAAGTTTTGTTTAATTTGAATGTTTTAAAAGAGTGCTTTATATTTATGAGTTAGAAATTATGTTGAATATTTATTTATTTTGAATTATGTTTTGAGTGTTGAACGTTTTTGAGTGTTTAAATTTAATGAGTGCTAATTTTTTATTAGAGGATCTAGTTATTAGATTATAATTTATATATTTTCTTTAAGTAGATAGTTTTTTTTATTTTAAATAAATAAATTGAGGAGATACAACAAAGAGTCAAGTATTCTTATTTATGCTTATTCACACTTGAAATATTGTTTCTAAACAATTGACAAATTATCCTTTGATAAAAAAAAAATGATTAATTTGAGAAGCAGTAGATTATTCTATTTATTGTTTTAGGTAATTATGATGAAAAATACACTCAGCAAAGAAAAACAAATTCTGACTTTCTCCCGAATGTTTTAATAATTAATTTTTCTGAATTTAGTATCTGGTGGCAGAGCTGCTATGGCGAAGGGGATAGAGCAATTGCATCCCAATAAGGTGACCCAAATTCGAATCCCAGGTTGATAGAAATTCTGTCCCCGATTTACCGTGCCATTGGGCTACCAGTGGGTGGTTTTCCTCTCCATATGTAACACAATTGCAGGTTAGTTTCATTAAAAAAAAATTCTCCTCGAAGGCTAGTATGCCTCAAGAGTTCCCTTGTCTTCTGGGTTGGATTCAAAATTACAAGGCTACGGAGCTGAATATTGATAGTCGTAAGCTCAGAATTGGGTCTACTGTTCAATGAGGGCAATAACATAACATAAAAACTGGTGGCATAAATTGTAATATTCATTTTCTTAAACCTTGAGAAAAAAAAAAATACTTAAATATGCCATTTTAGTTAAAAATGAAATTTTTTTTTTTTTTCAATACTTATTTCTAAACCAATTTTCTTTAACAATAATTTGCACTTTTAGGTACCTTAAAAATAAATTCATTAATTTTCCTTGATGTTTTGAGTATTTTAGTTAAATTTTCTGATTTTCTCAAGATAAATAAAATTTGATGATTTCTTCTTGTTCTGTGGCTACCCAGTATATTACCACTTATAATTTCAACTTTTTCATATATATACAAATATTTTTTAGGAAAGAGTTTTTTATTTTGAAAAAAACTTGATCTTTCAGTTTTTAAGTTTGAAATACGCAATAAAAGTAGCTAAAACTAGGCTATATTCCTATTATGTAATGTGGCTCAAAATAAAAATAACCAAACTTTTGCAAAAGAAAATCGAGATATTTTTGATACACTTATACTAAACTATTTTTAAAAATGAGATCATTGCTACGGTAACTTCGTTTTGTGCAGCATTATTTTTTTCAACTTCCACAACCTAAAAAATTATATATACAGTGATACCTCACGTTAATGACACTCCTGTACAACAGACGCCTCTCAATACGGACATACTTTTAGTTTCCTTTGAATCTTCTGTTAATAAACCAAAACAAACACTTGACAGTCATTTTTGCCCCAAAAGGTTATTTTTTACCTGTTCCTTTTTCTAAATTTGAAAAAAAAAAAAAACTATTTCTGCTTTAAATTCTAAGAAAAAAATATGCAACTTTTCATCATTTCGCCTTATCCACAACTAAAAACATTATTAAGCTATTTAAGTACTTAAGAATCAATCATTTTCCTGTCTCCTTTAGGAGAGAGAATGCCACTGCTCATGTGAAATATTTTGGACAGCAGCATCTTTTGATCTTTTCACCTGGAAGACACAAGTTACGAGACCTCATAAGTTGAAATGACACCCTAAATGCTCTCAATACCTCTTCCCTATTGAAAATTTCTTTCTTCTAGTCAATTTGAAGACTGTATTTATCACAGCTGGGTCTTAAACATAATAAAAACAGAAATCTAGTTTATAACTCTTCAATAGATACAAACTAGTTTATATCTATTTTGACACTTGATAGTCCAGGCCTCCTACCTTACAGGTATGTGTTTTTTAGTGTGTGTGCATCTTGTACCTTTCAGGAGGTATTAACCATGTTTCCTATCAAGTAATATAGAGGTGTTAGGGATGTAAACTTAATAACTGAAATCAAAGGAGGACTAAATGACCACATGACTCACTTGGATATCTCTGTAAATAAGAAAAACATATTCATTTCTCTGTAGCTACATCTAGAAATATTATTTATATCAAACTTTTTCATATATTCTTTTTGTGTTGAAAATAAATATTTTTTAAAGCTTAAATAAATATCACTGTAGATAGTTATAATAGATTATTTAATTATTTCTATGTAATTGAAATTATTCTAAAAACACTTTACGGTGTTTAACTTAGTTATTAAGGTACCCTTCCCATAAATAGGTACCAAGAGTGTCTGGTTAACTGAGGTTTCACTGTGTACATACATATAAAAAAAAATGGGCAATCACTCAAATTTTCAAACTGAGATAGGAACAAGTTGATCAGAAATGAATTTAAAAAATCTGTTAAATGTTTAACGGTTAATTTTGCGTTAGTGTACAGATAGCGAGAAATTTCGGAACTAGAGTTTTCTGGCATTCGGTTTCTCAATATAAAAATAGATTGAAATAAGTTTTTAAAAAAATTCATAATAAGTAATTTCATGCAACAATAAATTACTTCAAAATAAATTGTATATAATGTACATGCTAATGAATTAACGAATACAAAAATAAATAATAAGAAAACCAAGAAACTAAACCATTACTTAAAGTAAATGGACCTCCAACAATGCTTTCAATTTTGCAACAAATGAAAAACAATGTTTCCTACAATTCAACGCTAAAAGAGAAACAAAATTCTACTCGCAATTATATTAATAAGCTTATCCATTTAACACCACTATTGGTAATCGGACATATTAAGAAAAAAAAATTCGACAGCAGAAATGCAGTTTTTTTCAAATGATGATGATCAAAAGTCTGAAACAAGATTAACAACTTGTTTCAGACTTTTAACAGTTGAATTTTGCTATTTTTACTAGCATTACTAAATTGAAAAAAAAGTTAATACTCAAAACTTTCAATTCTTAAAATATATTATTTAAAACCTGTACTTGAATTTGCAGAAATTGAGGTGCTCTGAATAGACACAGATATCAGGAGAAATTTTTTTAAAATAGTAATTAAAGGACTGTTTCATAGTATTGTTTCCAGATAAGCATTTGCAAGAGTCTTGAAATTCCGCCAGCACAATACACAAACATATCTTGCCATTGTCTACATGAAATCAAACTGTTTTCTTTCTTAAATCAAAAACAATTTTTATAATGCTCTGGAAAATTCGGAAAACTAGCATATTTCATTGCTTTAATATATTCAATTAAGGAAAAAAAAATGTTGCATATGCTTATAGTGACAAGCCTGTTATAATGACAATCTCATCAGTTATTGTGATCAGTTTTAATCGTCTACAAAGCTATGGCTATTTTTTTTTTCTGAAAGTATTTTTAAACAATTTTGACGCTTGTAATAGTAATACATGAAGTAAAAATAAGAAGGTTCAATCAGAATTAGGATACAAACAACTATTTATTGAATATTTCAACCAAGCTCTTTTTTTTTCCTTTCAAAACCATGTACCCTATTTTTATTTGAACAGTTTGACAAAAAGGGAAATAATAATGAAATACATTTATTAGCTGAGCGTACAGATGCAACACAAGTAACTGCGAATATTTTACTCTTGCATGCAACCAAGTATAGTTTAACATACAGTGTCTATCATATTGAAAGATTATAATCACACAAATGACTAGATAAAGTAATACAAAAAAATTTTTTTTATATGTATATATAGTATGCATAGCCTATTATGTACACACTACATTAGTTTATTAAAAAATAAGGGTATTTCAGAGTTACAAAATTAAAACTAATACCTAGTCAGATACATCAACATTGTAAAAAACTAAATGAAAAAAAAAAAAAAACGAAGTATTTTGTTCCAAAAAAACCACCTCAATCCATTTTTCAGTACAATGAAACCCCATAATTCATAGAAATTTGGACAACAGTCTGGATTATTAAACATTTTCTGCGTTAAAAAAAAAATTGTCCAATATAAATAAAAGAAATATACTGAAGATTTTTAGCAACACAGCTAGAAGCATTTTATTTTGCAAACTCTAGCACTTCTCTTTTTTTTGGAACATCCCATCATACACTTAACATGAATTATGGCATTTTATCTATCATTTTTCACAAAACCTTATTAAAATTTGCATTAATAAAATTTGGGTACCATAATTGAATCTAGAATTTGGATAATACTATGGAAATAGGATAATAATTTTTATGCTGCACACATTAATAATAATTTAGAACTGTATATACATGAAGTATCTAATATTGTCATTAAGTGATCACTTTTTGGTATTACACTATTAATTATAGAGCTAATTAAACTTTCACAGTACACAAACCATACATATTTGTTAAAACTTTTTATTATAGGATATTTTAATAAAATAGACACTACCATTATAATCTCTTTTTTATTCAAGTATTACATCCATTTAGCATTCTCTAAAAACACTTCTGTGATTTTAATTAAAAATGCCTTTTCTTTAGCATAAAAAAAAATCTGAACTTGGGTATTATTTTTATGATATTATTTTGAAAACAATACACAAATTTTTTTTCTTCTTATTTTCTAACTGTAATACAACTCAACCAAAAAACACGTTATGTACTGTTGTTCTTTGCAAACAAAATAAATTAAACTATTTACAACATTTACATTATTACACTTATTCATTTTAAAAATTTGCATAAAAATTGAATGCTTCTATATAAATTTGAACTGAATAGGGTACATGGAATCATATAAAATAAAAACAAGTAATGTAACTTAATATTTTTTTTTTGTTGAAGATTTTATTAACCTAGATTCAAAGATTCTAGATTAATTTTATTAGATTCAAATGCCTAACCAAAATTCAGATTTTAAATGTGGGTTGGTTCAGAAACTGAATGCCTAACGTGAAATTTTACCTAAATCAAGGGTTTCAAAAAATGGGCTGAGATGGTCTTGAGATCAAATTATTCTATTAAACATCAGATTCTACTAGTATTTAAAAAACAAATAGTTATAAAAGTAGAAATTCATTTCTTAAAAATGTAGAACAAATAAAATTCAACACACTTATTAGTAATGAAATTCCAAATTAGAGATTTTTCTTCTTTTGAAATTACTTTTTCTTTTAAAAAAAGATTATTATTCTTTTTACTTCAGACAAAATTTTTGTGAAAATGGAAGTTGAAAAAATATTTTGACTATAAAAAAAGTTTATTAACAGAAAATTTTGATTTAAATAAAAAAAGTTTTTCAAATATTACATTAAAGATGAGCATTTAATTGAAACTTTTATTACAAAATTTAAGTGCAATGAATTTATACTGCATTTAAATATGGTATGCATTTTAGTAATAAATGATTTTTATTGTGTTAGAAAAAAAATTTAGAAACTTAATCAGCAAAAAATCAAACAATATACAATAGTCAATAATTATTAATAAGAGCATAATGATAAGCAAAATGATTATTTAAATACATACGCTATACACTTGTAATGCATCACATAAAGAACTAGGCGATATACATACAAATACATGAAAATACTTAAATACAAAATAGTTTTTAGTACAGACAAATAATATACAGATTAGACCAAAAAGTTCTTAATTTAAAAGTTTTATAAACATAAAATACTATTTTATTTATGTATAATATATCAAAATATACAGTTTGAAGGAAAAGACTATTTTTCCAAATTTTTATAACTATTCAATGAATAAAAAAATTGTATGATAAAAACAGATTGTAAGACTTAAAAGTATTAAAAGAAAGTTATAAAGCACAAATTATGGAGATTTTTTAAAGCAAAATTGTAGTTTAAATAGAAAAACTTTTGAAATTAATTTTAATACATAAATATTAAGGACTCACTTTAAAAATGGTTACCGGCACCAGTTGTTCTTTATTTTACCGAATGCTTAAAAATTTATAGAAATCAATAGCATCACCTTACAGTAATGTTTTTAAAGGATATTGTTAAATTTAAAATATTATTCCTTTTTTTCATTTATTTACAAGAATAAATAATAATAAAATACCAAAAATTCAAGGAACAGGATATCAATATACATAATTAATAGCACAATGCTAAAACTATTTATGCATTTCTCAATATTATATTTTGTGAAACAATACTTTTTTTTTTTTTACCGGAATATCATGTTGTATATACAAATAGATTTTTATATGTTAATAAAATATTAAACTTTCGAAAAAATTCAGGGACGCTTATCCGTGACGGTGCTCTCCTCAAATCATGAAGCTGAATTTCTGAATGAAATAATATAAAACGGATATGTTTTCCACAGTAATGTTAAAATTTAAAATAAAATGATTTGGTATTCCATTAATTACACTTTTTCTGAACAACAAAAAAAGCTTTAATATACCTAACTGAACAAGGAATAAATTAAGTTAGTGGGATAAAACTTTTTATTGATAAATTACAAAAAAAGTTAGTTAGTAGATCAGAAAATCAGAGCTTTCTATGTACTTTTTTTTTTCTTCTTAAATCCATTTTGAGAGTTAATATCTGCAAGAAATACTGAAAATCCAGTAGCATTTATGCCTGAAAAATACTTGCTATTGTTAAAAAATTTTGCTAAACTTAATGAAATTTTGTTTCTTAAATAGAACTTTGCATATTTTTTGTATTAGCAAGCAATTATTATCAATAATGATAATTGTTATTAATAAATATGATTATTATTAATAATGATCTTTAACTATTGAGGAATAAGTACAGTTTCCTCAAAATGAAATATTGATGAAAAATAATTAAATATTTTTGAAACACACTATATAAATCACAACTCAGTTTGGTTAAAAGAAACGAGGGTAATTGGAAAATGTCTTTTTAAACCATCAAACTGACAAAGTGAATGCATTACAAAGTTCATAACAAAGTGATAGTGTGGGCACTTTCAACAGCATCCACCAGACTGGTTTGATCCCTGACCGCTCATCGGCATGTTAGGGTTGGTGGGAGAATGTTGTGGTCCAATTTTAATTCCATTTGCCTACAATAAAAAGACCCAATTCAATCATTTCTACAACAAAAGAAATTTTTTTAAATAACTGTGATGTCACAATAGGCATTAAATATTTCCTAGCTTTTAAATTTTTTTTAAATTTCTTAAATATTTTTAATCATTCTATTAGATTTTTTATTAAATTTTTATTCCATTCTATTTATATTTAATACTAGATATTTCTATTTAATTTTTATTACATTTTATAAAAAGCAAATATAAATATATTATTATTTTCTTAACAATCAATTTTAACGGCTAACTTTTTATTTCAATAAAAATGTAAAACTTGATCAACGACTGTCGCGACTCAATCGAAAAAGATAATAATCTATAAATAACTCTTTATTTCTTACCATAAAATTTTTTCAATTACATGGTTACACTAATTTTCACAGTCTTTTTGACAATTAGCCATAACCAAATTATTTACAAATTTAATATTGATTACGGGGGTTGGCTTTGTCTTTGGCTATTTTATCTTTCGATAGATCGCCAACCATGAATCTTTTCCATGCTCTCAACTGTTCATTGGGAACAATTCANGGGGGGGGGGGGTTCAGCCTCTCAGTTTGAATTTATAGCTTTATAGAAATTCTTGGTGTTAAGAAAATGATTCTCTTGATCCTTTTCTTTCTTTATTTCATTATTTCTAATTATGGCCATATTCTCTAAATAAATCAATTTTTCTCAAATTGATCTGTTTATTTTTCTGGGATAAATATCTCTTCTTCATAACAAAATTAGAATGTATCTCAAAATGCCAAAAATTATGCTAAAATTTTACAAAGAAACTACATCCACGATACAGCAAAGAATTTGGACTACACTGTTTTGAAAGTAGTTCTTGCCTTAATGGACTACACTGTTTTGAAAGTAGTTCTTGCCTTAAAAGATAAAACTAACAGTTCCCACAGGCCAACCAAGTGTAACAAAAAACTGTCAGCCACTGGCTACCCCATCACTTTTTTCGTCAAAAATTCACCCCATGAGCATTTAAGTATAAAATTATTATGCATTTTTTGAAATATTCTACAAATTACTTTATTTCACACTTGTTTATCCAAAATCAAATGAATCTAAAAATATTTAACATATTTTCAAAAGTGTCTCAAAAGAAATGCCATACATCAATAATATCAGCAGTTTTTTTAATTGTTTAAAATGTAAAATTTTTGGTAAATTGTTAAAAATGCTACAAATGGTTGGTAGCAAAATTTTTCCAATTATCTCTTAGAATAGCAATTTTTTAACTGAAAAACGAGCAAGTTTTTTATTTCTTAGCTTCAATATACTGTAGAGATAAAGAATTATCGGATAAAACTTAACCAACTTGCTTATTGTTATATCAGAGTTTGAAAGCATAATTGGTTTATAATTGGTCTGTGACTACCGAAGTGTGATTTTGAGTAAAAAAGAGGTCTTTACAAAAAACAGCCAAAAAGATTATAATTCATACTAATAAAGCTAGCTTTTGAATTTTTTCTTGCAATTTAATGGACGCTAAAAAAATTGCCTAAAAATAAACATTTTTAAAAAATAAATCTGAAAATATTAGTTGATTAAATTTTTTTTATTTATTTTGATGCCAATGATATTTGATTTTTTTCTTCATTAAATTCTATTATTTCTATTCAGTTATTTATAACTTATATTTAAGCTAACTTGAATCTTTAAACACAATAGTTCAAACAGAATCTATTTCCTGAGGAAACTTGGGGGAAAAATTAGATCTTCATGACTAAGACTTAGTGTTATTTTAAGCACAATTTAAAAATTTATTTGTGAATTAACAATTTATAATAAATGTAAAAATTTCTTTAAAAGTTGCTAATTTCTTCTATTTAAATTTTTTTTATTGTTTTATACATTAAAAATGTTTTATGAAAATAAACAAAAATAAATTTAACATTGAAATCAACGAAACATATATTTATTTATAGAAAATTTAAGGAATAAAAATAAACATTTATAGCAAAACATGGCTGTAGAAAGCTTTTTTTAGTAAATAAATCTTTGTTTTAATTTTTAAATAATCATTTGCCTTTAACCAGTTATGGTTAAAGAAAATGTGTAAAAAGAAATTGTGGTTTGATACATTCAAATCTTAAACACCTTGAATCAGTACCTTTACACTTTATAATTTAAATGTCAGTTATCTTATTGTTTTTTAAAACTTTATAATTACAGTATACTTTCAATATCTCAAAGTTGAAGGGAGGCTAAAAGATTTTTGAGATAACAAGTTCAGAACTAAATATCTACAAAGAATATATTTTTCGAATATATTTTTAGAATAGACTTAGAATATATTCTAAAATATTACATTAATAAGTAGAGTCATGAAACATAAGAATAATCACTATTAAATATGTATGTATAGTTGAAGTCTATAGTTGAAGTCTAAATACAAAAATGATAATTTTAATTTTATAGTTAAGGACAAAAATAATTATACATTACATAGAAAATAAATGGTTTACATTAAATTCATATGATTTTTCTGAAAAAATTCATTTTCTATTTTGAAAAATATTCAACATAACAACATTTTATAAGAAGACCTTTGACATAGGTATTCAAATTAACATTAGGTGCATATATAATGCCAAGAGAAAAAGTTTTTTTTTTTTTTTTTTTTGACATAACAAGGTTTTTGAGATATCAAAAGTGTACTGTAGTTTGAAAAGCATTTTAAATTTTTTCTTCTTCACATGTTAAGTAGTGTTTTCAATTAATAGTTGGTATCAAGGTGTAGCCTGCGAATTGATCATTCAAATGTAACAAGAAAAAATGTTAAAAGAAAAATTTAATTATACCTCATTGTTGATGTCGAAAACTCCTTCTTGAATTTTCTCATATATTTCCTTAGCCGTATTTATGAAAGCCTAAATACAAAAAATAATGAATATAATTTACACATACCATTTTACAGATATACTGAAATACTTTATCATATCTTTATTTTCATAAAAATAACTATAAAAATACAACCATTCTTCAACCAGAGGTTTATATGATGCTCAAAATGAAAGACAAATTTTTAAAGACCAGGGAGAAAAAATAGATAATAACCTTGTAAGAAGCAGTATTGAGGAAAGCCTAAAAACAAAATTAATCAATGAATAGAGTTACCCATACTATTCAAGCAAGTTTTCAATGCTTAAGAAATATTTTCTCATCCCATTTTGCACCAAATACACTGAAGTACCATACTATGCGTATACTGTTCTTTTTAAATAGAAAACTATCTTTAACTAAAGTCCTCAAAATGCAATCAGCTAAATTCATACATTTTGACCAAACTATAAGTGAAGAAGAAAAATGGATAATATCTCCACGAGAAAAAGAAAACAATGGTAAGACACAGAGAAAAGAAAATAGCAAAACGAACAGAAAATAGCAGGTTATTAAGTTGCCGGTTCAATTGACACACAAATGCAAGACATTTCAGAAACACATAAAGTTAAGAAAAATTTTATACTATTTTCTAATAACAATATTTTAACATTAAATTGAAAATCATTTCTCAGCAAGTTTAATCCACTGTGTTTACAAGAGCGAAAGGAAAAGATCAAAGGGAAATTATAACTCATTAACAAACTATACAATAATACCCCATTAATAGGTAGATTGTTCATCTAAATTCAAGCAGCGATACCTTGACTTCGCTGGCTTTTGCGTTAACGCAAGACACAAATATAGGATAAAGTACCATTGCTGCTATAAGTAGCTACAGCATACATTTGTTTCTGAAGAGATTCAACAATGGAAGCATTTACAACATCTGCTATTTCTGACATAATAGCAGCAATTTTTGTTCGTTCAGCACCATATTTTTTTTGCAACATCTCTTACAGGGAACATTTTCCTAAATAATTGGCCCCGCATGATCTGTGACACAAGATAGATTGAGATCTACAATGTATGATGCAGAATACACATCGGCCCATATTACTCCAGACGAGTTAGCAATGATTATTCACCCATATTGACGGCCGCAGTTATGTGATCCCATATATCAGAGGTCCAACTAGCTCATTTTGCAGAGGCACATATCCACTCTTATTGGATACCGATAATCTGCCTTTCAAGTGATTGGCTCCCAAAAACAACCCGATTACAACTTGTCTCTGACTCATTTTTTAAGTGAAGAGTTTCATAATTGGTATTAAAATTTGTAAATCTTTTAATTTGTAATTTACAAAAGATTGTTATTTTAATTTTTTTCAACTTAAAATATGTAAGAATAGTAAATAAATATGCAGCAGTAGAATTTCAACACTTGCACAAACGACCGCACAATTGGATAAAATACCGTACCTTGCACGGCAAAACTGTACATGTTGGCAGGTATGGCAACGAGTCCAATAATGGTGTGATAATAACGAGCTTGACAAAGCAGAGTATTCTTTTTCTGTCTATGATTATTTTACGAGCCACTTACTAAGTTTGCAGTACGATGTTGAACACAATAACTCAAAATATGCAATTCTAATAAATATTTAATTTCAAACTCAGACTTTTAATAAATACACAGTTAAAAAAATAATTAGTTTTAACTTTTAGAAAGAAAAAGATATCTGCAACCAAGTCATGATTAGGATTTCATCCAGAGCAAACCTATCCCTTCATTTCAGGGGAAGTGGAAGAAACTAAAAATGACTCATATTATAAAATTAGCGATTAGTATTATGAAATTAATTAAAATTTAAACAAATTAATATAGTACCAGAAAGTTTTTCACAGATACTGTAAAAAACTTTTGATATTTAGTTTAGATTTGTACAGAATTTTAAAATCTATGTATATATCATACATATTATTTAAGTATTGAAAGTATTTGATTTGTATAAAAGTATTTGATTTTAAAAATTAGTATGCTAAGTATGAAGTTTGTTAATTTAATAACATTGACAAAATTTATAATGATATTTTAAAAATTCTATAGAGAATTATAAAATTAGGTTTTACTATACTCTTTTATGTAAAATATTGAAAGAAGTACAGTACGACCTCGAAAATCCGGATTTCTGTAATCCGGAAATCTCTAAAATCCGGACTTCTGTAATCCGGAAATCTCTAAAATCCGGACTCTTACATCCAGTTCCTCAAAAACAAATTTCCAAACAAAAAAAACTCCTAAAATAAAAATCTGAATGTAAAAGCACAAAACCACATGTCTACTCCAAAAATGAAGAGGTAGGGCTGGGGAGTGGATGAAAGCTCATATAGTCCATTCCACCTTAAGTTGGCACTGGAGAGAAAGGTAGGTAGACCGGATTGTAGCAACAAAGGGAGAGAAAGTGGCCAGTATTGGCGTTTAAGAAAGCAAAACGCAGTTTTTTTTTTTTTTTAAACCAAGAATCGTACTAAAATTTTGTACAGAATACGGAAAAGAGCACGATTTTTTAGAGCATTTCTCATAATTATTATTTTAAGATACTAGTTGTAAGCTGATTTCTTAATTAGTATTTAAAAAGCAGATTTTCTTATTATGATTTTTTAACTAAACGAAACTAATTTTAAACAGAAAAAAATATATATATTTAAAAATATTCTTTTTTGCTGAAATCTAAGTAAAAAAAAAAGAAAAAAGAAATGCATAGATGCGCAAAAATACTTTGTTTTAAATATTTATTTTTATATTCTTATTCTTATTTTTTGTAGATTAATGTACATTAATTTATCCCACATCGGTGATTTGTTGGGGAAGGAAAAGTCAGCATAGGCTGGAAATTATTGATCATGAAAAAGATCATACTTATGTTTTATAATACTTACTGTTTTTTTTCCTTATTATAATTTTTTAATTAAACGAAGCTAATTTTAAACAGAAAAAAATATATTTGACAAGATTCTTTTTTGCTGAAATCTAAGTAAAAAAAAAACGAAATGCATAGATGCGCATAAATACTTTGTTTTAAATATTTATTTTTATATGCTTATTTTTTGTAGATTAATGTACATTAATTTATCCCTCATTGGTGTTTTGTTGGGGAAGAAAAAGTCAACATAGGCAGGAAATCATTGATCATGAAAAATATCATACCTATGTTTTTTTAATATTTACTGTTCTTTTTTTTTACTATAAATTTTTTTTTCTGAAATATATTTGCTTCTAAGAGACTAAAGAACTTACCTGAAAAAAATAATTAATATTATCCATATGGGGGGGGGGCGTACTGTTTGTTCGCCCTCCCCCCATGTTTTCAGCTGCTATATCCCACCCTCTTAGACTCAAAACAGGAACTCTTTGAATAACATGATAACAACCTATCCTGGTGGTTATCATGTTATTCATTTAATATTTTAACAGTTGACAGTTCCTTCTACAAACTCTTTGTGGGGTAGCCCTGAATTGAATTCAATCCACAATTTCTCATCAGGCGAAATTCTATTTGGATGGGTAGACGCATTTCTTCAAAAGAAAATACATATTTTGAAATATCAGAACTTTCCTTTACTTTTCAGGACCTTTGCAGGTGAAAGGAGGCTTAAGAGAAAAATCCGTATAATTTGTTATTTAAGTACAGTAGAATTAGTTAGTCTCGAAATATTTTGTCAGATACTGAAATATCTTAATATTTTCTACATAAGAGAAAGGATTTCTCAGCTTTTTGGGCTTTGTATTTCAAAAATAATTATTAAAATATTGATTGGTTTAAATTAACCTTTCGATGTTTAAAAAAAATTAATGATTCAAATTTTGCGTCTTTTTTTAAATTATTTCAATTCCTATACATTTTATTAGTTTATAACTAACGAGTTAACACTTCTATTATGGAAATTGTATTTCAGATAATATTTAAAAGTCCCTTTAATTGAACAAACTAAAAATCTTAAATTTTTACATTATTTAAGTTCCTATAAAAAGCGAATTGTACTTGAACTAAATATGAACATGAACTAAACATGAATTGAACTAAACATGGCGCAAAAGACGCAAAATTTGAATCTTTGCAGAGATCGAATATAGCGAAAAAAAAATTTCTTTTGTCGTAAAAAAATAATAATAAAATCACATGTTGAATTAGCTACACAGCAAATATGCTCAACTGTCATCAGTTTAATAATATTCACCTGTCTATAGGGGTGTTTTTTTTTTCATTTATTCTGAGGGGAAAAAAATTTTCATTAAATATTGTACAGATGAGGTTAATATTTAGAAAATTAAATAATCAAATACAAAAAAAAAACGAAATAAGAACTGCACAAGAGATAGGACACTTAAGCAAAGCCAAGGCGAATGGAAAAGCGGACTGACCAGTGCAGAAACATAGCCAATGAGCCAATTCCTTGTCCTTGAAAACTAATTCAGCGCCAAACTAAAACACCTCCTTCTTCTTTGTACATTCGCTTTACTGAGAAGGTATTTATAAGTTAAATACATTTAAACATGAAAAACTTCTAATGAATGTTTCAAGATATACTTTTCTTACTATGCAACATTTATTTATATTTGTGAGCGCATTTAAACTGCAATTAATTCCAAAACAGCGAAGGCGGAGTATTACATTTCCTACTTTTATCTCCAGTGCCAACTTAAGGTGGAATGGCTGATAAGGAAATTCCAGTCATTCTTATCAGCTCTGCATAGATAACAAAGAATACAAAGGGGATACCCCTCTATTTTCTTCTATATAGAGGGGATTCCCCTCTATATTTTTCCATAGATAAGGCTTGTGGGAGGAGGAATTCTTTTACCACCTTGCTTTTCCCCCTTTGTGAAGAAAGAAAACTGGTTCTTTCTTGACCTTGAAGCTTAGGGGTGGGGACAAGTTCTTTCAACCCCCAACAACAAAGGATTAGTATTAGCTGGTACAGTTCAGTCTAGAAGCAGCTGTTTCAGTTATAGGTTGTAATTCAGCTAGCGTTTAAAGCTTATATTTTTAGTTTTAATTGCTAATATTATGTTATCTAAATGATCAAAACAATTACGGGGGGAGTTTGATTTTTAATGTCTCTTATTTATTATTTAAAGTGTACATTTATGTTAAGTTGTTAATGACGTCGGAGGTCTACGCACGCGCGTTTAATCGCGAAATCGGCCTGGCGAATTCGAAACTTTGATAACTCTATCAATTTAAGTAAGGTATCTAAAATCCGGACCCTCCAAATCCCCCAGCAGTCCGGATTTTCGAGGTTGCACTGTAGTTAGATTTCACTTCTTATATGAAGGTTGTACATTTAATCCTGTTATTTAAATCAGATTACATTTATAAAATGCTTAAAAAAAATTTCGTATTTCACACCTCGTTTCATATTTTATACCTCTCATGAAAGAGTTTCTTCCACTAAGGATGGAAGTAACCTATTTCTCTTATAGTGGTTTTTTCCCCCATAGAAAGAACTTGGCAACCCTGAACCACATACATTGCAACTTTCTCACTTCTTCATAATAACAATTTTTTTTTTAAAACTCAGGAGCAGAATTATCTATACTGTTCTGCAGTAAGACTTTTTAATAATTACAGATGTTCTGTAAGCATTGTCAAAAGTAAATACTCTTACTATTAAAACTATCATTTTTTTAAAATTACAAATAATTTTATTTTTCAAACTAAAAGAACCTACATTAATTTACATCTATCTAATCAACAAGAAATGCCTGCAATGTTAAAAAAAAATTATTATTATTTTTTATCAGGTATGAAAGTGGACTAAAATAAAAATGCTGAGCTTTTACAACACAGACACTGGGAGGTGGGAGGGAGTGTTTTATGTAATACTGTGATATCAATAAGATATATAAAACCAAAATTTCTAACTTTGCCATGAGATCTTTTTATTTCATAATAAAAGTTGCAGAAGCATTTTGACAGTGAAATTTAAATTTTTCTTGAATATAATTTTAAACTTCTTAGACCACAACTAAATAAAAGAAAATGAATCAGTATATAAGGCTTAATAATCATGATTTTAAACTAATTGCCAGTCAATCATTTTAAACTAAAACAGTCACAAACTTTCACTTCAATATCTTCTGATAGATCGTTACCAACAGTTTTGACTGTTTCATTTAACCAATCCAACTTTAATTTATATTTTTCAGCAGCATACACACTTTGTGTTCGTCTATCAAAACTTCCTTTGTTAAAATACATTAATCTTACGATGCACTACATGAAAAAAACACAAGTAAATAAAGTACAAAAATGTGCATGGTCAAACACAGGAACAGCTGAAAAATACACATAACCCTTTAACAGTTAACTCCCAACTTAAGTTTGGATACAACTTCGTTACTTTTCGGCACCGAAAATCAGTTTTCTCATGTTTTCAACGCAGATACTGAGCAATAAAATCTTTGTACAAATTTGGCCACATTAGAAATCAGTTAAAGTATAAAGTGCTACAGCTTGGTAATTATGAAATTAAAAAGCTTAATGTTTAACAATAAAACAAAAAAATTATTTACCTCTTCAACATTAGCAGCTGTCTTAGCTGATGTTTCCATAAATATCAATCCATGTTCTCTCGCAAAAGCTTCCCCTTCTTCCTTTTTAACTTCTCTACGAGATTCTAAATCACTATTCAAAATTCCATTCATGTTAAGAAACTTATTTATACATAAATCAAATGATACTTTTATGTTAAATAAAATACATTTTCAATTTAGACAATGTTTCAAAAATTAAAACATAGGTGGAGGGGAAAAAAAAGTCTTCAAAATATATAAAAATATATACATATAATCTATGATATATGAGTAGATGATAAATTCTCTCTCCTTATCCATCTAATATGCACATTTATAGGTATTCTACCAATTGGTAGTCAAAACAAAAAAGAGCAGTATTTAAAGAATCAAAGCTTTACATTTCATAAAATTAATCAAACATTGACACTGAGGAAAAGCAACAATATAATTTTATATCAAGAAAATTATTTTATCCTTCTCATATTAATACAGTAATGAAAAAAAAAAGTTCTTTTTTTTTCCTTTTCAAAAACCTAGCTAATATGAGTAGGACTCAGTGGTGCTGGTTTCATTTTCTTTCCCCTGAGATTGAAAATCAAGTGTAATACTCTATCAATCAATAGAATATCTATAAGTATTTAATTATTGTGTCCCGTCAACAATTCTTGATGCATTTGTGAAGCTATAAAGAATAAGCAGAATCACTGATTTGTACAGTGTGCAATAATAAAATCTCAATAACTAAACTATATGTTTAAAAATTTTTAGTTATTATAATTTAGCTATTGCAATTATTATAATGTTAGCAAAAGTTACACAACATCTTTAAGATTTAATGTTAATAACCATCTAAACCTATCCTTCCTCATTTTTGGGCAATTCAAACGCATAAGTACAGAAATAACTACATTTTTCAAAAATAAAATACCTTTTATTTCCAATTAACATTATCACCATATTTGAATTGGAATGTTGTCTGGCATCTTCAAGCCAAGTAGTAAGGTGGTTGAAAGTGTCTCTCCTAAAGAAATAGATAACTAAATTAAACATCACCTATGAAAAAGAATTTTTTTTTTACTATTTTGTAAAAAAAAACATAGCCTATGCTATTTGTTATTAGTAAAGAAGCACTTTTTAAGAGGGCTGCAAGGTACAAAATTCTTATATCAATTGATAATAGCTACATAAATAATATTGTTCTTATAAATTTTAATATAATAAGGACAATATCAATGAGTCTAAAAATTAAAAGACTAAGTATATGAACAATAATTTTATATTTAAAAACACATGAAGCTTAACACTTTTGTCTTTTTTGAAAGAATAATATTTAAAGGTTTACTTTCTTTGATGAAAATGGATTTTAAAATTATCATTCTGTATATCAATATTTAAATGAATCTTCAAAGTAAAATTCTTTTAATATTTTTCGGTAGCAGAAAATATTCGTTAAAAAAATATTAAAAAAATACAATGGGATAGAATTAAACTTATTGAGGTCTGAATTAGTACCTCTACATTTTCATATTTTAAATGTAACTATTATATAACTAGTTTTTGAAAGTTTGTATTACTCTAAATTGAAATTAGTTTGTATTACAGTGTTAAAATTTCTTAAACTAGTCAAGAAATTTTTCCAATTAGTTTTTGATTGTAAGGCAAAGGGCTGTACATTGACTATTTAATGGCCACAGGTTTGTATATTCCTTTTTTAATTTGTTGACATTAGCAGGAACAAAATTTCAAAAAGGACCAAAAAAAGGGGGGACATTTAAAAAATTTAAAAAAAAAGAAAATTAACATTGATTTGAATGCAGTATAAGCTAATAATAATTTACAGCAAGTTTTTTATACTTTTAATAAAAGGATCGTCACATCCAAGTCAAAATGCATAATATATGGAGAATTTTTTTTTAATAATCTTTTAATAATGGAATGTTGGTAACTGACTTTTTAAATAAATGAGAATATAATGCCATATAGAAATAAAATTACTAAGATAACAAAATTGATTAGAGTGTGATTGACAAAAAATAGCTCTATGAAAATCAATCAGTGAATGGCTCTTTACCTGAAAAATAAAACTTGCCAACACTTCATTTCAATCTTTATCAATTAATGGATTTAAAGCTCTTAGTGATTAGCAGGGCTACGATGTTAATGATAGGTGCATTTGTTACTTTCTCCTTTATAGGGGAGCATTAAAATTCAAAATTATTTTTTAGATTTCTCATTTTCTTAGTCATATTTTATAAATTTTGATTGATATTTTTTTTAAAAGCAATTTGCTTGGGAATTAGTTTTTTTCCTTTATAGTTTATTGTATATTTTGCATTGGGTCATGTATTTAATATATGCTCTTATAACATATGATGGTATTGATTCTAAGTTTTCAAGATATAGCATTTGAGAGAAAGACGTTTTGACTTTAAGAATACAAAAAAGATTTAATAATACAATGTACTTATGATGTTTACGAAGTTTGTTACTTACAGTTAATATATCCTTATTTATCTTTATGAGGTGACATTCATGACATTCTATTTATAAATTACATTTTTATTTTATTTCTTATTAAATTCATAAAAAAAGAACTTATAACTGAAAAAGAAAACAATATAAAACAAGGCATAAAGAATTTAAATGGCATTATTTTGCGTCTACAGGTTATTTTTGATGATAAAGGTTTCTTTTTCTGCATTTAAAAGATATTTTTCAAGAATTTTTAATCTAGCCCTGATGATGATTAGTTTCACAAAATTTACGGTGATTGTTCAGATATATAATAAATATAATCCTCAGAAATAAAACAAAAAGTAAATGAATACCGAAAAATTAGAAAGAGATAGGTAACGAAAAAGAAAAAAACGATTCTACAGAAGGATCTCATGTTTGTATTAATTATGTGAGTTAAACGTTTTACCTAGTAATATCATAAACCAGCAGAGCTCCAGCAGCTCCTCTATAATAAGATCTTGTAATTGAACGAAAAGCTTCCTGGCCTGCCTAAATAATATAGTTCTACATTAGAAAACAGAAAGATAATACAATACAATAGTAATAAAATAGATAAAGATAATAACAACAGTAATAAAATAAAACTTTATATTAAAAACTGACAGTTTTGTCTTATTTGGCATGCATTAAATAACTCAACAAATTAAAATTATGAGATTTAATAACAAAATAAATTAAGTAAAATACAGTATGATTCAAAAATAGAAAAGACTTCTCAAAATTTTTTTTTATTTCTTAGAATTCGAAAGCACAAAATCAAAGCTTTCTGAAATTCCCTTTTATTTGTAGGAAAATTAATACTAAATATGCAATTCAGAAAGGCTTTTTTTTGAATGATGGAAAATTAAGAAATGTAATTTTTGTTAGTTAATAGGCATTTTTGCACAACAAACACTGTACAGTTGACATTGCATGGCTTGTGCTTTCAGTTTCGTGTTAAAAAATATATTCAAATATCTCATTAAAAAAAATCCTTATTTGTTAAAATTTGATGTTAATTAAATGGATACCAAAAGATTTACTTTTATCAATTAATTTACAGATTGTATGAATTTTGCCTTAAAGGAAATAATAGAGATTGCTTATTATCATTTATGCCATATAATAGGCATCTTTAAAAGTTAAAGAGCTTTTATATTTGAAATTAAGCGATCTTGATACTTTTGAAATCTTTTTAACTCACAATAATGCTAATTATTTAGTTTATGCTCTCAGCCAGGGTGCGTAGCTAAATCTTTCAACAAAAAATAAGCACCTTTTAAGCCTTCAAAAAATATTTTTAAACACTATATACATTAACAAAATGCAAAACAGTTTTCATGGTCGTGATAAAATAACTCGTTTTTAACAAAGACCTCTTTTCTTGATTATATAAGCTATTGAAAAATGATCAAGAGATTTTTCGGTTTGAATTCACAGGGCGGAAAATGAAGCTAGAAATTGAGAATACCTTGTAAAATGCAGCAGAGTTGCACATGAGAGTGCAGTAATTTCACTATACGCACATTAGGACAAATCAAATCCGTAACATGATTGGCGCTTTCATACGCTATGGACCGACGGTATGCTAAAATAGATTGTGGTTGAATGAATTGTGAAAACGTCGAATAGAACAATGCGAAAAGCACGCGTTTGTATAACACGGGGCAAAAATTGACCTGGTAAAGAAAAAAATCTAATTTTCGAAAAGGGAAAATTAAGCACTTTTTAAAAACACTCAATGAAAGATGCACCTTTAAGGGCTTTTAAAAAATGTAAATCGAAAATAAGCACTTTTTATAAAAGCTACACACCATACTAAGCTCCACATAACACATAAAATATTCACGAAAGATTAGATTTAAGATTTCAATTTAATGAAAAATTTAATATTTATTTTTAATTTTCACTTCCACCTGTAATCAACTAAGGCTATTGTATCTTTGTTTGTTTTCAGTTTTACCCAGTATGTTTGTGTGCTCAAAATATGTTATTCTAATTTTAGTTCTTATTAAAAACATTAAATTATTATTAGTGGCGCTAATGTGTCATGTTAAAAAAGGAATTATAAGCAATTAACTAAAATTCACAACCAGCAAGAGGAACAGAATAATATTTTTTTTTTATTTATCAAGTAACTAAGAATGACTGGAGGAGGCGTAGATAATGAAAATAACCATCTGAAGCAGTTGTTTAAATATTTTGCAGCACAGGTGATATTCATTTACATTCTTTTGCAATAGCTCATGGACCAAGTGGTCAGGGAAGTTAAGACTCTGCAATTTTATGAATAACAACATGGCAAAGTGGTCAACATTAGGATCCAGCTCTTCATAATGACAATTTCAACACTACTATTGATGATTACTCATAGGGGAGGGAAGATTTGTAAAGAGGAGATAGTCGATCATCTTTTTATTTTTGTATCTAAAAATTTGAAAAATCAATCAAATTGAAACATTTCTTATTACATGAACACCAACATTTTAGTAGTTATTCAAATTAAAAATGTAACTGCTCAATTAAATAGCAATAATATAATAAAATATATTTCAGCCCAAGAAAAAAGATAACTTTAATGGGTCATGCATACTAAAAAAGTTGGAGATCCTTTGAAATTACTAAACATTTTTGAAATAATTTTTTAAAAAATGAGTATTTAATTTCCTTTTGGTATCCTTGAGATAGTTTGCCATACTTTTTATAAACAAATGAAATATCACTTTTTGGAAGAAGAAAAAAAGAAAAGACAAAGACGAACATGCATATCTTTACTTTTAAATGCGATTATCTATCACTAAAACAAGAAATGAAAGAAGCAATTTAAAGAATTTTCGAAATAATCAAGCTACACAATAGAAGATTAATTAGAAGATTAATTAAAATATTAATTAAAACTTTTAATTAAGATATAAACTGAATACTGGTAATTAACATTGTTAGTAGAATAATTAAAAATAATAATAATATCTTTATATTACTGTATCCCATATTTGAAGCTTGATTTGCTTTCCATCAATGGTTATCATCCGAGCGCCAAACTCAACACCTACAAAATAAGCAATCTGTTAATAAATTGCTAAAATTCAACATTTTGAAACAAGTACACGATAAAACAAGCATACAAAAATTTAAATACATAAATACTGTATGAAAAGGAAAAATAAATATTGCTAAAACAATACATCCTCAATAGCCTGAATTTTCAAGGGCAAGGGAGAAAAAAAATGGTTTAGCAAAGGTCATAATAAAAAGTAAGAATTAAAGCTACTTCCTGCAATGAAACACATTACTCTACTAGAAGTCACACTTAGAGCCAGGGTGGCTCAGGGGATAGAACGCTCACCTCCCAATAAGGTGAACAATGTTTGAACCCTAGCGACCACTGGTCGAAACAGATTCCGCACTCCGCTTGTACCAACCACGGTGCTGACACGAAATGTCAGAGTCCTCTTGCCGTAAGGCTAACTGTGGGAGGAGGTTTTCGTGATTTTACTCTCCATGAAACGCAAATGGGGTTAGTTCCATCAAAAAGACCACCAAGAAGGCAAATTTCTACCAATGCTTGATCCAGGAGTTCCCTTGTCTTCTGGAGTTCAAAATTACAGGGCTACGGAATTGAACATTAGTGTAGTCGTAAACCAAAAAAACTGGGTCGGCTGTTCAAGAACGGTTATAAAATATAAAAGAGGTCAACCTTATAATTACTAAATTATTGTACAGTATTCAATATAAATTCTTAATGATCAAAAAAAAAAAAAAAAAAAGAAAGAAATTTACCAATAGTTAGATCATGGACTGGTTGAAATCTTTTATCTGTAAACTGGAGCAAAAGGCAAGATTTCCCAACACCTACAAATTAGTATTGAATAAATAAGCATAATCACTATAATACATAAAAATAATTAAAAACCATAAAATTCAAGAAAATGAAATTTAAGACATTATTTGAAAAGTCAATTAGGTAGCAGTAGGTTTTTTACTTAAAATTAAAAATTTAATTACTTAAGTCAGACTATATAGTATATCATAAAAAAATTTCACAAAATTTTATCCAACACACAGTATAATATAAACTATATTATACGCTATAAATTAATTTCATTGTTCAATAACTTTAAGCAAATAGCAATGAATGTAGCAAGCAAGTAGTGCGTATTGGTTTTGATCAGCAAAATATTAAATTAAATTCTTTTTTAGTACAATCTTTATGTGCACATATTCTAATAAAATTATTAATTATTTTTTAAAGGACACATTTCTTTTCAAGTTGTTTTACTTTTGCATACTCATATATTGCTAATTAACTAATTTTAAATTTAAACATATAATATTTGTAGAATTTTTTCTTTTTACAGAACACATTACACATTCAAAAATTTTTGACTAATCAATATTTGACTTTGTCAAACATGAGCACTCTCATTAAAAAAAATTTCCTAATTTGAGTGTCTTTTTAATGATTTATTAATTAGGCAACCTATCTAAAAATTCTAAACTAACATTAAAGATAGAATCACGTAATATACAGACAAATGTTTCAACTTATGTGCCAATTTTTTAAATGTCATTAAAAAGGATTATTTTTTTCTTATATTAATTTTGTTTTGCACAAAGAGGAGTGATTTAGAATAGGATTATAACTAACTACTATTTAAATGCATATTCCCCCATATATTTTTACAAGGAGAGAATGGAGTCCTCAACAGAATGTTAGTTTGTGGAGAGATTTCCATATCGTGATTTGTGGCAGAATAATCGCCAAGTCTTGCCAACTTCTGAGCAATGCCCCACACAAAAAACTTTAAAAAAAAAAAAAAAAACATCATAGAAATGTACCAACTTGAAAGATATAACTTTTAGCCACCCCAGGCAAATCTCAACATGTTTTTGTTTTTTATTTTAAAAATGTGCAAGTTTAAAATCTATTTAGCACCTTAACGATTGTAGTTGTTTGTAGTTTCTCACGTTTTAGTAACCTCAAATTTATATTTCTAAGAGCGTTTCACAATTTGTGAAGTAGTAACTTTTTAGACTAGCTGGTCTTGAAACTTACTAATTTTCATGAAATCAATACCATTTTAACCTGATTAACTTAAATACTTTCAATAAATGTATGTGTATTTATAAATGTATGTGTTAAACTCAGTGTATTTAAGCTATTCAATTTTAACTTCTAAATTTTGAACCTAACAAAGAAGACAAACTTTCAAATAAAGTATCAGAAATTTTATAAATTATTACATTAATACGCAGAATTTTAAGTAATATTAAGTTAGTCATGCATTATAGATGCAACAAAATTTTTTTAAGTTAGATTTTTTTTCCTCAGCTAAACCTTTTATTGGTAAAATCAATCATAGATTTAAATTCAAGAAAGCACATAAAAGTCTATAAGTATAATATATTTATGTCATTAAGTATATTCATAAGAAAAAAAGTATCTTATGAATAGGGACACTGAAATAAAAGGGGGACATTCCCAAAAGCAGGCTCTGAGCAATCCAGCCTTGCTTCCATTCAACTGTTGAAGCTTTAAAAATTATCAATAATAAAATAAAATTATTTTAGAGTACAAAAATCTTTTGCATATAATATAAAATTTACGTCTCAAAATTAGTATAAGGTGATAATTATTTATATGAAATTGTATTTGTTCCTTCAACCCAATTAAAAGAAATCAGGCAAACTATTTCTATTGTTTAGAACTTTTTTTTTAAGGAAAAACAATTTTCAAGCAATCTCTGTATAGTAATTAGATTTATTACATGGACACGCATGACGCACAACATTACTCATTGTACACATATGTCAGAGTTATCAGAATAAAATATAGACAAAGATTACAACATTCAGAGTTCTGATCTAATAAATACCTGTATCTCCAATAATTATATATTTAAATAGGTACGCGTAAGACATATTAAAGTCTTTGTTAGGAAACAATTCTTAGGGAAGTTCTTTTTTCACTTTCAGCAACAACAGCAACAAATCTGTCCTTAGCCTGAATCTGATTGTTGCCAGCAAAATGATCTAATTTAATTTGATAAGCCGTTAAATGATAAAAAATAGTTTTTGTGGCTAAGCATATTGCATAAAATTAAGTATTATGTAAAGATAACTATTGAGACATGACCAGATATTATTAATAGCTATTTTAATCAAAAGAAAATTTAAATATATTTGAACATTAGTGACAGTGTCACTAATGTACTTGTTGGTTTCGATATCTGAAGTGAGCAGAACATGCTTATTTGTTTACTTTTCTCTTTTCAGCTGTAGTCCCTATTACAGCTAACTGGCTTAAAAGTCGTCTTTTCGATTCATTTTTGGGATTAATAAGATGCATTTATGTCTTCATAAAATTTTACTGTGTTAACTTATGTTTACATTATTATTTTAGAAATTATATTAATTTACTATGCCCTACGAAAAAAGAGATTTTTGCTTTGCAAATCATCCATAATCGATTAACTTCATGGATGCTTTTAAGAATTTACATTTGTACTTATTTATTCCTCTACTATGTATAGTGTTTTATTATTGCATTGAAATTTATGTAAATAAAGAGTTCTTGAAGCATTTATTTAAAAGCTCCTTTTATAGAAATGGGGAAATACCTCTTTCAGAGTTATATTCTTCTGTAATTTGTCGAGGAACCAATCACACTGATAGAATTTGTCATTTCAAGCATTTATGTTACGATCCTCAATCTAAATCGTTTGTTTTTCTTCATAATCAGAAATCAATACGAAGTGGATTACCTCATGATAGATTTTCTCCCACTTTAATCGATTTTTCGTCTGTTGATGATCATAATACTCAGTATTTCAATTTCGTTGAATTACCCGACACATTTATATCTAAATTTAATATCTCCTACTTGAAAGGAAACTTTCTGATATTCAAACGTTTCAATCCCGAAAATTTAATGCATGTATTTCACGACGATCTCTTACCTTCTTATTCTACTTTAACTGAATTATATACAAATAGAGAAATTGAGGAAGGCATTGTATCATTTGTATTTGCTGATGACCGGGAACCTGGTCCTTATCGACATATTTATGAAAATTTTCTCTATAAGAAACCACTTTACATTAAATTGCTTTCAAAAGAATATTTATATTGTTTTGAGAGAACTCATATTGGACTAAATAAATATTCAACATGGTATCAATATGGCTTTAGGAAACCTCAAGGTGCTCTACCAAAATCTAATTTGGAAATATCTCCAATAATTTTGGCTTTCCAAGAATATTTCCAACAAAAATTCTCGTTAAAATCGCACGAAGAAAAAAAATGTGCAGTTTTATTAACAAGAAAACGCAATAGGCGACTTTTAAATGAATATGAAATAAAACTGAGTATTTTTGAAACTTTAGGATTAGATACATTTGTTATGAATCTGGAAGAAAATTCAGTTTTTCAAATAATTGAAAAAATCATGAAGTGTCAAATTATGGTTGGAATCCATGGATCTCTTTTAATTTTGTCACTGTTTTTAAAAAAGTTTTCAGTCTTGCTCGAAATATTTCCATATGGTGTTCCTTCAAATATCAGTACTCCGTATAAAACTCTAGCTGAAATACCAGGTTTAAATTTAATTTATAGAGCCTTGGAAAATAAACTTGAAAAGAATTCTGTACCTCATCCGGAATATCCACCAGAACTGGGAGGTATTTTGCACCTCTCTGATTCAGAACAAAGTAAAATTAAAAATTCATTTGTTTCCCCTTTTCTATGCTGTGATAATCCAATATGGCTGTACAGAATATATCAAGATACTTTTGTTGATATCATATCATTTAAAAATGCTTTGATTGAAACTCAAAATGAAAAAAATCAAAGTCAGCTGAAAAGAGAAATTGTGCACTATAATATTTACCCTAGTACAGTGCGTGACTGTGTTTGCAATATTTCTATGGATAGTAAAACTTTGACATTATATTGGGAAGTACCATGGAATATTGCTTTTATGAATGTCAGTTACATTGAATATGAAATATGGGTTCAGGATACTAGCAATGATGATGTTCAAGCATTTATAACCAAGAAAAACTATTTTTATTTGAAAGCAGAATTATTTGAGAAAACATATTATGTCTGGATCAGATGTTATTCAAATGGTCTAATTGGACCCTTTAATTCATCACCATTAATATGTCCCTAATTCATGTAAATAAAAACAAAATAGTATGCAATTTTTTTGTTATATTTTTCAAATAGCGAAATGGAAGGTTGGCAATTTCTTCCTGGGCACAGTAAGAAACTGGATGAAATGCAGGAAATTAAAAAAGACTAATATAATTGTTTAAAAGTAATTAAATTTAATTTAGTGACAGAGAGTTTAAAGTTTTTCATATATACTTTGGTTAAATAAAGTATTTTCATATTATTTAAGACCGAGTATGAATATTCATACTTAATGGTATATTTGGTTATAAAAATTAGTTGACTATTTGTAATTGTGAATTCTAATATGTGTTTTTTAGTATTGTTTATGTTTAGAATGTGATTTGTTTTATTTTATTTTTAACAGTTCTTCATAAAATTATAGAACAAGGTTTTACTATTCTCATTCACATAAAACATTTAAAAAATACAGTCATTTTAATTTCTCTAGAAATTTGATATTTTTTTTCTTTCTAATTGTTGCTTTTTAATTTTCCTTATTTAAAAATAATATAGTAAGTAGCTTGAAAATTAATATTATTAGTTAAACTAGATTGCAATTATAAACTGCTTAAAAACTGTTTTCTTTTGTAAAAAAGAGTTTTTTCCTTTGGGTTGACAGATACCTATTTCTTTAAGATAGTTTTTCCCACTTTTGGGAAAACTTGCCATCTCCTGCAAAATATTAATGCTATTTAGATATTTTTAAAAGAAATTTTATTACTCAGATTCTATAATGAACAAATTAAGTAAAAAGTTATGATCTTCATGTTTGAAGGGTCTAAAAAAGTCTAAATAATAACTATCAATTAAAAAATGAAATCTGAGACAAAAACAGAAATTAAACAAAAAAATAATAATTCATTCAATGTTATTTTAGATGCGTGAACATTTAACTATTTTTATGTTATTACTTGTATTACACAAGCCTGCGAAAGTAAAGTTTTTGAAAAATACAAGAGAAGTTATTGTTGAATTATATGTTATTTGATGTGCTGATTTCAAAAATGACCTTCATTTTCTCCCGTCTCATCAGGATTTTTTGTAAAATTGATATCAATGTTTTTACTAAAAAATCTTATTTGGAAAGGAATTCTCTCAAACAATTTTGCATATACTATCTGGTAACTGTTGTCTTTATTCAATTTGATCTATGTAAACTTGAATCTTGTGAAAGTAAATTGATTTATGAGTGACTGGTTAATTTTTTATAGGTGAAAATGAATTAAAAATACTTTTGCCTGATTGCATAAGCGAATTCTGGTCGAGAGAAAAAGAATAAGTTCCTTGAATTTAAACTTTTTACATCAGTTTCTAGAAAAAAAATCACCAACATAACATTTTAATTTATTTTTATTAAGATAACTGACGTAAAATTGACGATTGACCAAGAATAGCAAATATTGTGTATGTGTACATGTACAGTTTGAAATAAAAAAAACAAAGCCAAAAAAAAAGTTTATATTTAAGTACATACTCGCTTTCCTCTGAAACCTAGTTTTGATTATCTTCTTTTTAGCTCATTTTCCATCTTTTGTGAAGAACAAAAACCTTTCATTAAAAACAGCAAATATAATTAGGGGACTCGATGTTAATATTTATCTAAACTAATATCGCAAATTCTTTTATTCGTTCTTTCTCTTTAACTTTTGTGCCTTCCTTTCCTTTATCCCTCATATGATTTGTCGTTTGTGACGTTAGACTACCCTTTTCTCTCCTTCAGAGGAATTATTTTTCAATTTAAATCTTTATAATTCGAATTTTTAAACATATATTGTGGATTTAAAATTTTTCCTCCAGCTTGCATTTTAAAGTCTTTATTACCATGTAAAAAGTAAACGAGTCAATTTGACTTCTTCCGATTTGAATTTTTATTTGTTTGGTTGCAGGTGATACAACAAGTGGTCCATTTTCTGAATATTTCATTTCTTTTCAGTATTCCATCTCAAAATTATTTACTATACGATTTATGGGATTGTGAAAAATTATTTCTCCATTTTATATATTAATTTTTTATATTTATGTATCAAATACTTCATTATTTCTTTCATTGATTTTTAATAAAAGAAAAACAATCCCCTTACAACCCATTGCGAGCCAGTGAGATCGTGAAGGTTAAGATTCCACAATTTCATGACCTATGGTCTGATTGTGGCAGTGTGGTCGGCATTATGCATATGTCAGTCACAAGCTTCATGCCATCACTGAGGCACTGACTTCACAATAACAGTTCAGTGTCTTAACCTCTGAGCTATCACAACTTTTTCATCAGTATAATTAAGCATAAAATTGTTAAATCGGTCAGTATTACAGCAAAAATTAACATATTACATAGCTGCCAACCTCTAGTTATAAAAATGCAGAAGATAGACAAAAAAATGCAGAAGAAATGCCTAAAAATGCAGAAGATTTGCAGGCACATACTAATTACCAATAAATTTATAAAAGAAGCGGATTTTAATTAATTATTTATTTATAAATCCACTTAATATTAGCAACAAAAAAAAGCAATACTCATCTTTTTTTAAAACAAAAAAGGAAATATCTTTTAAAAAAACTTTCGATCAGCTACTTGATGGTACAATATTCGATTAAAAATGTAGTTCATCCCTGCCAAACGCTGTTACAAGAGGAACAGCGACGTCTGACTTAAAGAAAATACTAGCTATCAGGCAGATGGGCAAAATGCAGAAGATCTTATCTTCTGCGCATAAAAGAGGAAAAAATAGCTGAAATAAGTAAAAATGCAGAAAGCTTCTGCAAAATGCAGAAGGGTTGGCAGCTATGATATTATGAAAATATTCGACAAAATGAGAATTTTCCCCCTTCCAAAAATTTTAGTTCGTGGCACCCCTGACCACCAAAGTTGCCCAGGAAGCTATATCTAGTGGCCGTCGCTATGGCAAATCATGACATACTAATTCCTCATTTCCATAGTATACAAAGGGTTGCAATTTAGAATATTTAGTCCCGATAGCTTAGTTAGGATATCAGTAATTTTAATTTCACTTTTCGCTTATTTCGATATATCTTAAAAACTTTTAAGGGAATGGAATGTATGTCTTCACGGTGTTATCTCCTTTAATCTTATCTCATTTTCCTCTGACAATCAAACAGGCTTTAATATTTTTAAGTTACCTTATACAATAGTGATACTTAAGATTTAAATAGTGTTTTGTTTTTCCATTGCTTAAGTATCGATTTATGTGCACAAAGAAAAAAAAAAAAATTGTTAATGAATAAAAAATTTATAGAATTTTACTTTATTTTTGAGGATTATTTTAAAGGTGTCTGAAATGATCAAAATGTGTACAGTTACATACATGGCTTATAGGATTTGATCATTTTCCAGTGTTCCATTAGTACATGTGCTAGAAAATGCTGTTTTTTAGTAACATTATAGTAAAGTTTTTTTTACACCCCCCCCCCTAAACTTATGAAAGCTTGAATTTTTTAGCACTACAACACTGCAAATAATGCCATCTATCTAAAATATCTGAATCACTATGAGTAAGGTATTGATAGGACTAAAAAAATTTCTATCGTTTTTGTTAAATAAAAAGTCCATTTAAAAGACCAAAAAATTAACTTGTTACTGTTACATAGAGATTACACTACAAGTATTAATTTTAAAAGTTGAACTAAAAAAGTATAGGTACTTCAGTGAGAAAAAATGGTTTTTATATTTGTATGTGGTAAGAATTGGGAATGGGATTTCATAGGTTTAAAAAATCAATAAAAACATTTATATTTCAAATCATGCCTCAAATGTATGAGATAATATAAAGACATCTTTAAACTATGTATTGAACAACTAAAATATTCTTCATTTTAAACTATTTGCACAGAATTACCTGTTTATATTTAGAGTATATTTTTATCAACAAACACTTTCATGTTAGGAGTATTTGAATTCCCAGACATGTGGTCACTGCCAATTTAAGACTTCTGACTAAATGTGACTTTTTGTAGTGTTATCTGTTCTGCCTTCTCTTTTAAGATCCTTGTTGACCTTAATTATTTTTCAACAACTTATGACCTTCAAGACTAACACTTTACTGTGAATAATTTTTTTTAATCAAATTAATTTGTATTATGTTGCAAGAGGAAAACTCTGATTATGGGACTATTCCTAAGGCAGGAAAATCTTTACATCAATTATTTATTATTATTTTTTTTTTTTTAGTTCTTTGTTTATTAACCATAGAGCATGGATTTCTGTATACTTTAATCCTATCTTTAGTTCAGAAATTAATGTAATATGTTTTACAGTTGTTGGTCAAGAATGGTTGCACATGGATTGTTAACCTATTCAAAAGAAGAAGAAAATCCAATTCATCGTAAATAAATTTGTGATCATCGTCAAAGTTATTATTTAAAAAATTCTGTCATCTATTCTTTATTTCAAAACCATCATAGTAGTTAGAAACTGTTTTACATTTTCATTATTTTTAAAAATAAGGAATTGTCTAGAAATAATTATTTTTGAAATGTATTTTGAGAAGGTCTTGAATATTTTATATTTCATTTCTATTAAAATTTACAACAAAGGAAGAATAATGTCAATGTGCCATTAAGTAAAATTACAGTGTATCATATATTACAAAATATTGTTTTTTATTAAATTATTTTGTTAAGTTGCTGAGTATGCTTTTTGTTTTTATATAGAGACAAGTATATTTATTTTTACAATATACATAACATAATTACTCTACATGGAGCAATTATCGCTGACCAATACTGGGAAACAAGGTGTCGAACGATGAACTGACTTTTAACTTTTATATTCTTGTTCTTTTGAGTTGTGTTATTTCTATCCTGTGTCAATCTCCTCTGCCATTAGAAATAATATATATATGTGTGTGCATGTGTTTATTTTTAATGAGTATTTACACACGAGATAGTTGTACATACATACGTATGACATTAGTAATCACTCTAAAACTGCTCATAAAATAAATTTATTGTTCTCATATATAAACTGATTTTATTATATATACAGAAATAATACATTCTATTATTACAGAACAGAAGTATTATTACACATATAGTAGAAAAATGTGTATTTGCATCACAATATGCAAGTATCACTGCCCAATTAATTGCATGTTTAATTATTACAGTAAATATGATTGTCAATGGTTATCATGGTTAAAAAAAATATTAACAATTCAAAATAAATGACACATTTGTTCCTCCATAGTAGCTTATTTTTAATTTATTCTCATGATTAGCTGCTATAAATAAATTATGTGTATGATAAAAAGTTTCCAAAAACAGACTCCTCAAACAATTTTAATATTTTCAAATTATTATCATAAAAATTAAATTGGAAAAATATGTGATTTAATATAAATCATAAGTAATTTAATGATTTCAAAAATGAATTTACTGTTTTGAATTATTTTTGTAAATATATTAATATTATTTTAATGTTAGAAATTTGTTTCTTAAGGTTTGAATGTTATGTCAGTGATTATATTGTTAAATGGTCATGATTTTGATTGGTTAATAATAATTGTGTACTAGAAACCTGTTGAAACAAATAGTGAGGTCTAGCTTTAGCATTTTTATAAAAACAAGACTCCAGATTTCCTGTGGGTTTTCGAAAGAAATTGCTCAAAAAAAACTTAATAAACAAAAATGTGTAAAAGTTTAGCTTGCCTTGACAATAAAAATGAAATTTTGTTTTAGATAAACTAATGGAAGTTTAACTAATAAACTAATGGAAGTTATAATATTATTTTTCTTATATAGCATGTAATTTGTGTTCTTATTTTTTTTTTTTTTAAGTGTTTAATTGAGTGTGTTTTTAGGATATTTTTTCTTTAAGTACAAACAATTTCTTAAAAATCTAGATACATAATTAAATAAATATACATTAAAATGAAAATTTTCTAGATGCTACAAATTATGTCAAATTATAAGACTGATACATCAAATATTAAATGCATAACAATCATAATCCTTTCTGAGGCATAAAATTATACATTCTAAAAAAGTTAAAAACTAATTTAGTATTAACTAATATATCTGCATCAATATAAAAAAGAAATACAACCAATATTATATATATAGTAACACAACTAATATGATTCATGTGGCCATCTCTTGATAAATTCAGAAAAAATTAATTTAGAAAAATGTGGGTAACAGATAGTAAAGGTTATTGGGAGTCAAAAAGAGAGGGAGCTGTTTACGATTGTACATTTTGTGTTTGATCATTTCTCATTGAGTTTATCTGTAGCTGTAACCACATGATTTATAAATTATTTAGTTTGTAAACACAAAATATCAAGTTTATGGCCAATTATTTAGATAATTTTGAAAAATCCAACCCATTTTCCCAAACAAAATGGTTATAATAATATTACTAGAAAAATAGCTCTATAAAGGCTTAAAAATAAAATTAGTTGATAAAAATTTCTAAAACACTTAAAAAATTTTTTATATTTTTATGATGCAATAGAATAATTAATACCAATCCTCAAAAACAAAATCCCGTATTTAATAATATAAATGCTTCTATCATGATTATTATAAACAGGAAATAAAAGAGATTTATACAATCTCGTAAAATATTAAAACATACTACAATAAAAATGAATCAATATATACCATTTGTTACAGAAGCAACAAGAATCACAAAAATAGCTATAATGATAAAAAAAAAAAATAACATAGTACAAGACAACTAAAGCAATACAAGGGTAAAATATCACAACTGATGAACAAATATGAGGTACAAACTTTTTAGGCACAACCATAATTGATAAGTAACAATCCATTTCTAGTAAGTAAAAAATAAGTAACAACATTTCTCTCAAGAAAACAATATGAGATACACCGACAAAGAACACTCTTTTAAGATAGAGCTAAAAGAAACAAACAATTTAAAAGTTCCAATATGTAAGTAAGCACATTAAGCTTTCAACAATGAAAAACAAATTAAAATGGTTATAAAAACTTACCAGAATAATAATTCTGTATTAAGCAGTTCCAAACTGCATGCATAAGTAGAAGTTAGAGATGGCTAAGTATTAACTTTTTCAGTAACAGGTACAAATTAATATTGATATTACAAATTATCAATTTCACGAATCTGACATTTTTGTATCAAATAAATGTCAAAAAAAATTCCAAAATAATATCTTTTTTTTTTTGTGTGTGTTCTTTCGAGCATTGAGTTTGATCGAGCTGAAAGTTATTTAATATTTTATACAATTATTCCATGTTGCATCTTAATTTTTATATATGCACTTAATGAGAAAATGACGGACATAATAAACGAAATAAAGAAAGTAAATTACCCATAACATAAGAAAAATATGAAAGAAAATAACACAGAATATTAATCCTTTATTAAAGGACATTTCTTTAAAGATAAATTTCATTTTTTACAACTTTTAAGTTTTTTACTAAACTTAATGTTTTATAACTTAATTGATACCAAATGTACTCGTTAATTTCATAATGTATTCATTTAAAGTACTAAATAGTTTAAAGTACTAAGTTTAAATTATCAGACACATTGATACAAATCCATCTCTACTAGAGGTACAATAATCGAAGCATAATTAGAGCTATTTTTGTTCTAATTAGGCTTTTATTATGCATACTATACATATATTTTGATTAGAACATGTGAAATCCATAGAAATATAACAGATTAACCTAAATAAATTTCAATTACATAACGCCTGGTTAAGACAACTATTATATTTAATTTTATTGTAGATAAAAAACTTTTTAAATAAACAAATTAACTATTTAAATATCAAGCTTCTTGGCAAATAGATATAAAGTTTTCTCTTCCATGCAATCTTTTTAATAGACTAACATGGATAAAATTTAAACTGTGTTTCTGGAAAAAATATTAATTTTAAGATTCACAGTAAAATGGTTTAATTGATGCATTTTTTAGAAACATTTCATATTCTGCACTATTTATTCCATTCAAATGTACTTTTCTTATCAGGTATTAAAGTAAATAAACATTTCAAGATCTTATATTTAGCTACACCCACCAAACATGTAACTATGACTATTTAGTAAGTTCTGTTTATAAAATTTTATATGATTAACGAATATTTTCTAATATGATTAAATTTAATGAACAAATTGTATAGTAATAATATATACATTCATAATTAGTTATTACAAAACTATCTTCCTGCTTGTAGATAACTTGGAACAGTTTCAGAAAAATAATTTTTGTTAAAAATACATAATATAAATGTGAAAATATTTCTGTAAAAGGCACTGATATCACATATAAAGAGGAAAATGATTTTACATATTATATTACATGCATTATTGAAGAAAGAATAGAGGAAAATGATTTTACATAATATATTACATGCATTATTTTAAATGTGAGTGAAATATAAATTTCATGACTTTTCTAAACTTGAATATTTTTAAGAAACTACTACATAAACTCCCAAACTATACCTTAAGCATGCATAAAAACTACAATAAGTTATGCACACATAAGCTAATATATTATGCATTAACCTTTTACACTCCAAGTACTTTAATATGTTGTTTGAACTAAAGTAAACGCTAAATCATTTAAACTACATAGTGCAATATTTTAATATAATTTCTGAAATTCATAAAATAATGTGGTCATTAATTATCAAGATATAAAAATGTTACGTTTAAGAGTAAGATGCCTATTCAGAGTGCAAAGGGTAAATATGAATAAAAAGAAAGAAGTGATTATTTTAATTAAGATGACAAACGGAAAGTTCTTTTTTATACTGTTTCAGTAAAATCATATTTATAAATGTATACAGATTTTTCCAAACAAATTCTTTCACTCTCATTACAATTATTTACCTACTTATATTTTTTTAATCATAAAGTATAAATATTAAATAAATGGTGAAAGAACAATGCATGAACTCTATTAAATAAAATTTCTTCTCTTTGCAACGAAAAGTAAAATATAAAAATTTAATATGAAGTACTTAAATTAATTTTTAATACTTAAAATAATACTGTTTTAGTTTGATAGGAATGTATTCTACTAATAATGATTTTTAACTTCACAAAAATATAATTTTGACTAATTTATGTCTTAAAGACATAAATAAATTCTTCATACAAATTTTATAACCACGAGAAAGGAAATTAAAAGCTTTTGTGGTAGTTAATCAAAACTTTTATATGATATTTAACTTTTATTTGATACATAGCTTTTATCAGTGGTATAAAAAATTAAATTTTGAATTTCTAAAATAATTTTTTAAAAACTTTGAAACATGTGTTTTAGCACTGGATTATATTTATTTATTCTGAATTTTCATTTTACATACTTCTTATATTAAACAGCAAAATTAAAAAAAATAATAGTAATAAAACAGTAGTGAGATTAATAATAAAAAAATGTACTTAAACTTTTTACAACAGTAAACATAAATTGTTTGAGAAAAATGTTTTTTAAAAATTTATCATTTCTGCATAATCAAAAAAAGATGGTATTTTGAGTATAAAAAGTGAATGAGGCCTTAAGTTAATAATTTAGGCAAAAAATATAAGAAAAATATTTCTTATGGCAAAATAAATGCAGAAACAAATTCTCTCTCTTTTTTTAGGATTTTTCCTGCATTTTCGATTAATTATTACTAAGTGTGAATACTTTCTACTAGCAGGGGTTTGTCTAGGTTTTTCTGAGAGGTACCTATTTTGTGAAAATTTCGACATAATTTGTGAAAATTAAAAATAATATTAAAAAATCAACACAAAAATATGGATTTATCGTTTATTACGGATACAAAAAGAAAATTTTAAGGAAAAATATTTTGTGAAACAACTATTTTTCCTGAAGTTGAATTTGAGAAAATACCGCTAAACGGTAGCAAATTTGGCCTGGACAGACCCCTGACTAGATATTTCGAATAAACAAAAACAACATAAAGATCCAAATAATTATCAGTGCATATGAAGCAATGTTAATATACGCTTGATTTCATTGATTGACTGTTTGTATTATTTGGGCAATTAATACTGTTGAATCCCGTTCCGTTGTTCCCGCATTTTTCGTAATCTCGTATGTATAGCCTCATTCCAATGGTTTCATCACAAATGCTATTCTTATAAAGTTAATAATACCTGCTTAGATCATTTTTAAAACAAGATGCATCTACAGTTCAGAAGTTTTTAAACTTTTTTAATAAAAATTTGAAGTCATTTTGTTTTGAGAAGAAAAACAGTAATTCCTGATGTCAGTGATGAAGGAGAAAATGAAATGAAATGAAAAACATTGTTACAGTTTGGAGAAAACACCTTAAACATCACATTTAATGTTTATGCATCAGCAGATGAAAATGTTGATACTTGAGGTGTGATGTAGATTGAAAAATTTGTTGCAGGAAACTAAATAAAGTGCAAAAGGATACTGATAAAGATGATAAAACAGAGATACAACTAATGCCAACGTTTGCAAAGGGTCTCAAAGCCTTTCAAACAATGAGTAACATTTAGTGGGTATACTAATATACAGAAAAAGAACAGCAATCAGATAAAAAGGTCAAAAATGTATAGTTTGCGTTAAAAAGAAAAGGTGGGTTCAAGCAAAATTTTTTAAATAAGTAAATGTGTTTATTCTTCCTTTATTTGCATTGGAAATATTTTAAGCACTTAATTTTTCAACTAAATTTGTCATACTAAACGTAAATTTAGTAATTTTCAAATACATAAATCCTTTATTACTTTTCATACTTTTTCAAGTCACTATTCTATATTTTATGTTGACCCCATTTTGTTGTTTTCTCACATTTATCATTCTCAATGAATGATCCCACGAGAAACGATTGATCGAGGATCTCCTGTACTTCGTAAAAAGCAGATACAGATACAAAAAGAATAAAAAGGTATGCAATCATACATCCAGCTTACAATAAAAATATACATTTGAACTTTATTTAAATTTAAAAACAAACTTTACTAAAAATATTTGTTCATAAGACTGTAAGTTGAAAAGTTACCTGACTAAGATCCGATAAATATTCTAAAAAGTAACATTAGGAGAAAAGTACAAAATGGTTGCTGTAACTTTTTAAAATTTCTAATCGTGATCATTTTAATAATTACGATTCATTAGTTGTGAAATATAATGAACCCGTGATCGAAACAAAAACAGATGGTATAACCAGTGGTCAGAAGTAGCATGCTACAAGTAGTGAAACTACTGTGGTCGCTGTTTTTTCCTCTCTGTAGTTGGTAATGCATTCTGCTACTTTTTAAAAGAAATAGTGTGGTGAGTAGTGTGATATAAAAGAACATTAGTTTAGAAACTATCTATGTGTAGTATTCTTGCAAATTCCCTTAAAACAGTTAAACAAAGTTCAAATGCAAAAAAAAAATTCCAATCTGATTGGTGTAAATTGTAAGCAGACCCGTCAATGTGCACAATGAGAATGCCTCGGTGGCTGAGCGTCAATAAGATCTACCTCTGTTGTTCGGAAAAATCGGTATGAAATAGGTCGAATTGCTCCTGAGAGATCGAATTTTAAATATCTCACTTTTTAAAAATTCTATCAAAAGTTATTCTGGTTAAAAGTTATTTGATATAAGTTCATTGGATCAAATGTTATTCAGGGTAGTCCGATTTTTGTTTTTCGAACTGTATTTTATTTCTTGGAGGATATATAAAAGCATTGATCACTTAAATCACAATTTTTTTCAATTTCCATGCATTTCTTAAATTACTGTTGAGAAAAGCATTGAGTTTAAACAACAATTTTGTAAAAAGTGCTTTAGAATAAAAAACTATTTCATATAAACATAAATTAAAACTTCGTAATATCTCCTCCTATTTAACCAAGCCAATTTTTTATTCAAAATCATTTTGAATATTGGGGAAAATTTAGTTCTACAGTTAAGTTTGTCTTCTAAAAGTAAAGAAGTAGTAACTACTTTTCAAAAGTAGTTTGTAGTCACTCCATTGAATAAAAGTAGTTATCTACAATTGTAATAAAATAGTTGTAGTTAACTACAAAGCAAATGTAATTTTTATCGACTACTGGGAATAACATAAGGTTGCTATGTAGTAAGTACACAAAACCGTAGAAAATCTTTACTCTTTAATACTTTAATCTTCCACCCTTTTCCAAAAAAAAATTTTAAATTTTGTTTTAAATTTATGGCGTCATACTAGTTGCAAGCAGCCATTTTCACTAAGAATTTCTCTTAGAACTAAAAAAAACTTTTTGGTCGATATTCATAAGAACAGTTCAGTTTAGACATTCTAATGGACATTAAAATAACATTACGTCTGTGGAATAGAAGATAGAATTTTATGTATCGGTTTTTATAATGGAAGGGAAACAGCATAAGGTTGTACTAAAGAGCATAGACTGTAATTATAAATTATGTTAATGAGTGTTTGCGATCAAGTTTTAAAGTAGTCAACAATACATTATATAATATTAGTAAAACATTTTTTTAAAAAAAGTATTAACATAAACTTCAAAATTTTTTTATATTTTTAAGAAAATGTGTCAAACTATTTAAGTAGAAAAACTGAAAATTTTTTATCACATGTCATAGAAAAACCCCCCATCTAAATAGCTATTAACCCTTTAACTATCAAACACCTTGAACAATTTTACACAATAAATTTGCTTGTGTTAAAGAATAACTTAATTCAAAAATTTATGACAGTTATTAAAATTTAAAAAAATTGAAGATCAATTCGAGATTGAAATGTAATGGATATAATAGTAGTACTTAGCATATTAACAGTTATTTGTAATAATTGCATATCACAGCTTTATAACTTCGTAATTGAAATATTTATCATTCATATAGAAAATTCTTTTTAGACTATAATATGTTTCAAACAAGACTCTTATTTTTAATATAAAAACATTTTATAACTTGAAAAATATCAGCTTAAAGAATCAGTTAAACTTAACATTTCTCTAACAATGCTGTTCATATGCTTCATGTAGGCCCATTACAATTCTAAGCATACTGTTGTTTTTGATTATACAGAGATGTTTAACATGTATGAGAAATTTGACATAATGCTGGATCAAGTGTATCAATGTAAAAATATATTTTAAATACCAAACGGGACTTATTAAAAAAGCCTCATTTAAAACTAAACAATACTGGTTTGCTTTACAAAAAAAAAAGCAATAAGTTTCTACCCAAAACCGAGAGGTCAACAGTTAAAAGGATTAAAAATGCATATTTATATTCAATGCAGTATTTTCTCATGGAAAATATTATCTGGATAACAGTTAAAATACATTATTTTCAACAATATTCCTTACAAAAAGCAAGTCCTGTCCTAAACTAAGAGACCAACAGTTAAAAGATTAAAAAAGCACATTCATCATTATTGTTATCCTTCATAGAAAAATATCTGGATAATGGTTAAAATACATTCTTTTCAATAATTCCCATTCTTTGCGAATGTTGTCCTTCATCATAGAAAAATACTATCTGCATAATAGTTAAAATGCATTGTTTTTCACAACTGTTATTCATGGTTATTATTATCCTTCATTCATTATAGAAAAATATTATTAAAATAACTACATAAAAACATTTTTTGCTCAGTAATTCATCGACGTTTAGGGTTCATGGAACAAACAATTATTAAAGCAGATATGATACCAAATAATTGAATAAAGGCAAACACCATGCTTATTATTCCTACAATATGCATCCTCTCCATTAACCACACATGTAATCTTGGATAGCAACCCTAGAAAATAAGATATTAAATTAATATTATAAATCAATAAAATATTAAATAACAAAGAAAAATTTCATAACAACTAACAGGAAAGTCATTAGAGCAGCAGTTTCCAACCATTTTAGCTGTGGGAATTACTGATTTTGCAATAAAGAATTTAAGGCCCACTTACTAAAAAATATACCTGCTAAAATTGTAAAACAGTAATGATAGACACTTAAATATGCATATATATTTTACATACGCTTAATTTTCTATACAACACGGAGAACTTTTGGATGCTAGAACAAGTAAATTGTTGCAAAAAAAGTGAGTTTTATTTTATTTTATAACTGTCATTGAACAGCCAACAAAATTTAGGGTTCACGACTACCAATGTTCAGCTCCGTAACCTTGTAATTTTGCACCCAATCTAAAAGATAAGGGAACTCCTGGATCAAGTATTGGTAGAAATTTGCCTTTGTGGAGGACTTTTTGATGGAACTAACCCGCGTTTGCATTACATAGTGCTGAAAATCACGAAAACCACCCATGATTAGCCCGACAGCAAGGGGACTCAAACCCATGATCCATCTACCACTGAGGCTATTACACGTCAGCAGTGTGGTCGGTGCAAGTCAGGTGCGGAATTCTTTTTGACCATCCATCCATCCATACTTTCCACTATATTTTCTTAACTTATTTGTTTTCTCGTTTTTAAGAAGTTAATAATTAATTTTATTTTGATTCACTATATTTTACCTTTCTAAACATATAACAAACTAAATGATGATAAAATTATAGAACTAATTGTCTATATAAAATGCAGGACTCTCGCTACAGATTTCAAATTATTAGCCTGTAAATTAGCTAAATATCAAAAATATTCACTAATTTTCAAAAGTCAAATAAAAAAATATCAATTTCTTAAGAAACCTTCATTTTGTCGTAATTTTTAGGATCAAATTAAAATTATTTTTTCTTTCCAGAGGAAAAAAAATCATTCGCCAATACTTTTGCGAAAACACAATTTTATTCGCAAACTTTACAATTTTATCGCATTTGGCAAGGTGGCGAATGCTTAGTGTGGGCTCTGAAAATGTAAATTATTCTTTCAATAAATTTTCAACCAGATTTCACAAAAATTGTAAATACGTATGTAATTTGCTTTAAAATTAAAGAATGGAATTTCTAGAAGTTTTGGGAAGTTATAAATTTCATGTGATGTGCATGCACTTAGAGCATAGTAAATATCGAGAATACAGAGTATGTTCGGTAATGTTCCATAAATAGAAAAATTATGTTATTGAACAATTAAATTTAAGGAGCATTTATGTAAGCTTATATTTGTAATTCTAAGAAAAGAAGTGTTAATAATTTTTTCTCCCATTTATTTTAAAAGCGAATCAGATGATTAAAAAAATTGACAATTTTTTAGCAATCTAAAACATATGAAGAATTGGTTCAGTGAAAGAGTGTAAATGAACATAACACGTCAGACACCTTATATAATAAAAACCTATTATTCAATCAATATATATTTATAAGAAAATATAACACTGATTCTAGAAAATCCTTTCATTAGTTTAAAAGTAAGTTATGGGTGCATTTATAATTTTAAAATGAGTGCTAAACATATTTTTTATCATTTTATTAAACTTACTAATCTACTTCTAAACTTAATTGTAGCTGTGAAATATACAACATATTTACTTGGGTGAAATTCTCAGATTTCTTGCTGAAAAATTGGATTTTCGGCAAATCAAATTTCTAAAATTTCCCCTCTATATTTCTAAATAAAAAAAATTATTACTTACTGATGAATATATGTAAGAAACCTCCTCCATTTCTCCACAAGATGATATATTAGAGAACTTTGGAAGACAACAACTGGAAGGAACCCACTCTTTATCTGGCCAAGCAGATATTTGATGCCAATCACGATAATTTCTAACACCGCAACATCGGAACTGAAAAATAAACCATGCGCTATAAAGCTATTGTGTATTTTCAATGGAGTCCAAATATAGAATGCCAGGAACTGAAGTTTATAATAATACTCAACAAAAATGGATAATTTCAAAAGTTTTATGACTCACACATGATTGATATTGCATTTTATAGACAAAAATTTTATTATTTTTCACATTATTTTAAACATGTAGAAATAGATTTCAAGTGGACAAATGCAGGTTGCTTTTTAAGTATCCCAATTTTCATTTAAAAATAAATTGCATAACTTTTATAAAAAAGACACTGCTACAACCAATTTATTTTAAAAATTGTCACTTTCATTTTGGTTAGGCTCAGAAGACATGTTTTGAAGATTACATTTCTGTACCAGATGACTCATTTCATTTTGGATCACTGTGACAAACATTCACATATTAAATTTTAATTAATTCCTTCAAAAAATTCTTAAGATTTAATTGGAAATATATTTATCATACAAAATTTGGAATAGTGACTTTAGTAAAAATGTATAACTTTAATTCCTGATCCATTATGCTACACAAGAATACTAAGTAATAAATTTAAATGATCTTAAAAATTTTAAAAATGAAAATTTTTTAATAACGAAAATTGAAGCTTTTTTATAAATATGCGTTAAAACAATTGAAAAAAATCCTATTTAACATCCAAAGGATAATGCTTTAATTGATTACGCGTAAGACATTGAAAATAGGTAAGAAAGTGAAAAGAATATAAACATAGCTAATACAAATCATACTTAAAATTCACTAAAGCACTTTAATTGTAATCAATAAGAAGGTATTACTAATAAAACATGAGCATTGATGTTATAAATAAAGATAAATCACCATCCACATTTGAAATTATCGCAAATTCGTTTAGTAAAAAGGGCGAGTTAGCTTCCCATTGCAAATAGTGGAATAAAGCTATTTATTGATACTTGCATTTCTTTTTCAACACATAATTTTTGAAAGATATTTGCTTTTTAAAACAGCAATTGCTGAAAATCCAACCTTGCACACGCAAGAAGTAGAAAATCGAATAAAATTTCACTTTGAGTAAGATAACTCATTTCTTACAAGTTATAAAACTTTCTCTAAATTTTAATGTTTACTATTAGTTATAGAAATGTGTCATCTTTATACACATAAACTGCAATATTTAAAAAATTAAAAAATTTTAATGAGCAAAAATGAAACTTTCTCCTTCTGGATAGCAACAGATTAAAATTAAAGGATTATATTTGAAATCATGGATGACTTATGACTAGGACTGGGCGATATTAGAAATTATATATCGTGATGCATCGTCAGTTTTGCATTGCGATATAATATTTTTGAATTTCATTTACTTGTATGGCACAGAAAGTCAGATTTCTATCGAAACTCCATACTCAAATTGATTTAAATCAATTTATAAGTTTGAAGATATATATGTTTTGCTTAAGAAAGATATTAAATAAATTGACTACTATACACAAAACCTACTTAAAATATTTATTGAAAAAAGTGTAGCTACAGAATGAAATATTTGCACCCCTTTATCGTTTATAAGGTATTAGCAGTCTAATTAAGTACCTAATTACCTAAATTATTAATTAATAAAATTATTAATTAATTATTAATTAATTTAGGTAATTATTAGGTAACTTTACTAAGTTTTTAACTAGAAATAAAAGAAAGTTTAAAACGATAGGTTTATGAATTATTTGAAAATCAATTAGTTTAAGCGAATGAAATTTTGAAGAAAAAAAAGTTTAAAGCCATAAAAATAATTTTATTAAGTGAGCCATATAAAAATAACTTTGATAATTACATAATTATTAAGTTCGATTGTAATGTTCAAATTCTAAATGAAAAAGTAAACGCAAGTTTTGTTATATTTTCTAAAAATGATCACGCAAATAACGAAAGATTTCTTAATTTAAAAATAAATAATAAAAAAATGAATAAAATAGAAATTTATCAATATATTTACCTACCAATATAGAAAGAAAATTTAAAAAATAAGTTCGTTAAAAATTATTTGTATGTTCAAAACAAAGTGCTAAATAAACTTTTAAAAAATAATAATAATAATAAAACGCTTTCAAATCACTATTTTTTATTATTATTATTTCACATAAATAATTACATTAAATTGAATAATGACCGAATTATGAACGAAAAACAAAGTAAGGTTTAATTTCTTAAAAATAAAAACAAAAGAATTGTGATATTCGATAATATATTTAGCTAATTAACTAATAATATTAAAAGAAAATTTTAAAAAACTGATTGTACTCTCTAATAAAACGAAAAAAATGAATAAAATTCGCAAACCTTTCAAATTTTTTTGAATAAACGAAGTTGATTGACTTATATCCAAATCCAAATGGAAAAAAAAAAGTTTCGTTTTAACTTTATTTCTAAAAATAAAAGCAACTCAAGATTTATAAATTTAAAATCAGTAATAAAAGCCCATTAAATTATTAGAAGTTTTATCCAAAAATAAATTAAAAGAAAAGAAAAAAACCTAACAAATTTAATTACTTTGTAACTTAATTCTTTATGGGAGCCTTAAATTAGATTTCCGATAATTTTCACATAAAAATAAGAAAAAGTTTTGTTGAAAAAAAATTACCTAATTAATGACGAAACTCTTCATAAATTCTTTTCAATAATAGATTGCGTTCAGAACGGGGCAACGGCAGCGATCACGAAGTTAGTTCCACTGAAAATAATCTACAAGAAATGATATCAAGTCGCGACAAAGAAAAACAAAGAGGTGCGAAAACGAACATGTGAGGTCACGATATAGTATTCTCAAAACTTTGGTTCTGATTCTACCGCTAATCAATCAAGGCCATTTCAACATAACGAAACGAACACCCCGAGTCGGCATCGGAACGTAAGGGAAGATCCCTGCGTGTCTTATATCGTAATATCGCTATATCATCTTTCCTTGAAGACTTAAATCAGATTTCTGATGCATCGCCAGGAACGAAAGTCGCTGTATCGACTTGCCAATATAGGCGTTAAATTGATATGTCGCGATACATCGATTTATAGCCCAGTTCTACTTATGACACCTTTTATTCCATAGTCCGACGTTGTGCCATTGCAGTGGCTTTTGGGAACCCTTAACTAAAAGTATCAGAACATCATTTCATAGAACAAAGGTATTCAACTTTTCACAATTTGAAGCTTACTGTTTTTCTTTTTAAATGAATTCCTAGTTCAAAGAGCTGAAAAAATATGACAACAAAGCTTTATTCCACTAAATTATTATTACATCTTTAATCACAACACAAACATCTTAATAAGACAACAAATGTTAAGGTAGCTAATTTTTTAACTATATTCTATGAACAATAAACAAAACCCACAATATTTAAAATTATAACAAATTAATAAAAAAAAAATTTTATTGGTCTGGCTTAAATTGCTTTTTATTGCAAAGTATTTTTAATAGAATTATTATTTGCATTGCAAATAATTTTTAGTAGAAATAAGGAGAAAAACACCGTTCTTCTTTTTCTCCTTACATTTTGAGTAACCAAATAGTGATCGATTCCGTAGCCTTTGTCAAAGCTTCAGGGAGCCTAAAGGTCCAGGGAATCCAGGTGGAAGATCTCTGACATAGAGCATTCTAGACGCTATAAACATCTAATTTATGAAAAAATAGAGAAACGAAACTTTCAAATAGCTGAGTTCATTTGTTTATTTCTTTTTAAATTGTTTTGAAAGCAATTATATTGCAAAAACCAGACTAGTATCAAGATCTTAGAATTTCACTTTTTATAATTAATTTAACCTAAAACAGAAAACATTATTCACAAGTACTAGTTTTTGAAGACAAGCATTTTCAAATAATAATATAGCAAAATCTCTATTAGACAAGTTTTTAATTAATAATAAAGCGTTTAACAAAAATAATAAACAAATAAAAGTTTCATTTATCGCACCTGTGTCTGAATATGATCCCAAGTTTCTTTTAAACCATTATGATTGTCAATGGCATATCGATCATGTATTCCGATCAGCAATTCTTCTTGCAAAGCTTCTCCAATCTGAAAAAAAAAATAAAAATTAGAATTTTTAAAAAAAAGACATCAAATCATTATAATAACTTTATGGATAATCAACAAAAAAGAACAAGCACAAGACCTAGTTTAATTGCTCCTATTATTTAATGTAATAAAACTATAGAATTAAACACCTTTCTGAAAAATCTAAATAAATAACAAATAGACTCGCTAATTTTTTAAATCCAAATAAAGTGTTTTTGAAACTGAAAGTCGGGTGATGTAATGTAAAGGAATTTGTTAATGTGTTTCATTAAACATGCTTAACCATATACATTAAAAAACAGTGTAGATGGCTTTCTAGACATGCCTGATATATTACACATTTCAATGACATTTCAATGAAAACATATAATTTTACTCACATGCTTTCTATAAATGAATCCTAAAGTTCCTGCAGTAAACTCAAGAAGGAGAACCACAATAACCAGGATAAAATACTAGAAAATGCACAAAACATTTTAGAATAAATCAAAATAATTAAAAAGCTTTTTGTTTCCAATGAATAATATAAAAATACAAACATGTGACTAGTAAGGTGAAGTAACAGTTATTAAATTTTATTATCAGTTATTATAATTATTTGGACAAAAGGTAGGTAGGTACTTTATTTACGTCCCACTAGAGCTGCAAAATGGGCTAATGGCGACGGTCTGGGAAACATCCCTGAAGATGATCCGAAGACGTGCCATCGCAATTTCGATTCTTTTCATAAGGATGGCTCCACTGCTTTGATAGCCCGACGACCTGTGTGTGAAGTCGATCACCTTACAGTACAACAGTTCAATGAGAACCAATACCGTGCACCCTCGAACAGTGAGCAGGCTGATCGAAGTGGTCACCCACCTGCTTACTCACCGCAGTCAGTGATGCTCGATTTCGGTGCTCAACTAGGAACCGTATCTTTACGATCAGTCCACTGTGGTGCTTTGGATAAAAGAGGATAGCATATTGAAGGTTCTACTGCAGAGGTGCACAATCTGGGGTTTTGAGAGTGCATAAAATACGCCTCTCAAACACAAATTAATTGGAAAAAATTACATAATTAGCATAAGAAATTTTATAATTACAGTATACTCTCGATATCTTGAAAACCTTGTTATGTCAACAACAAAAATTTCCCCTTGGCATTACATATTCACCTAATGTTAATTTAAATTCCTATGTTGAAAGGTTTCTCCTCAAAACCTTGCTATGTCGAATTTTTTTCTGAAAAATCGCAATGTAAGTTTATTTTAAACCAAGTCTTTTCTGTCTAATGCATAATTATTTTCATCTTACTTTTAAAAATAAATTTATAATTGTTGTATTCAGACTTATAGTTAACTATCATCATTATATACACATTTAATCGTAGTTATTCTTATGTTTCATGACTCTACTTCTTAGGAATAATATTTCAGAATATTTTTTTCTACTTTTTAGAACATATTTAGTTCTGAACTTGTTATCTCCAAATTTTTTTAGCGTCCCTTCAACTTTGAGACATCGAAAAATTGTATATTTTAAACTAATTTCCAAAAAAAAAAAAAAATATATAAGATATAAAAGTTTACAATTGTAGAAATACTGTTTCAGATTGTTAGAAACTTCAAAAAAAAATTTATTAATTTTGAAATATTTTCAACACAGTAAATTAAACAGCCATTACCCAAGCTTTGTAGTGGCTCAAAATACAAATCAGCACAATTTACAAAGAAATCAGTCACAAAAAGTTAACAAAAGCAAAAACATTATTAAAAATAATACAAGACTTTATTATACTTTTTAAAAATATTTTGCACAATATAAGCTAAAAAACATGGTATATATTACCAATACAAACCATTCTTAAAAGAAATTTGTTTTGAAACCAAGCACCACAGCATCCTAAGAATCCGAGCAAAAAGGTTAAAACTCCAGCAACTATTACCAAGTAGTCTCCACTTAATACATGATGAGAAATTAAAACTTTGGAATATCCTCTATAAGACTGATTCAGCCATAAACCCACTCCCAACATGCCACATCCCAATACCTGGAACAAAAAAGGTAGTTAAAATGAATATTTAAGTTTCAAGTATCAAATATATCAATGAGATGTCACTTAACAATGAAATAAATTTTTCGGGCGCTCGACCTCGATAGATCTCTCTTGTCACTTTCGCTTTCCAGTACGTCTTGTTTTAATGGTACCGTCACTAATACTAATTTATAATATTAATAAGAAACGCTTGGATCATTAAAATTAGCATTTAACTACTGTTCAGAAATTTTATTAAGATTTTCTGAAGAAAAGTTATTTCGTTTTGAGGAGAAAAACAGTAATTTCTGAGAGTAATTATAATAAAGAAAATAAATATTAATTAAAATTTGAAGCAAAAAATAAAACGTAAATAAAGCACAATGAAAGTACAAAAATGTACACACTGTAGCTTTGGTTCACTAAACAAGAACCTAAATTTAAATTAAAAAAGTAATTTATGTTTATCCATCTTTCTTTTGCATCATAAATATTTCTGTAATAACTATATAATTTTACCAATAAAAAAATATGCCAGGATAGCCTGGTTGGTAGGGTGTTAGGCTCATGTCCAAGAGGTCATGGGTTTGATTTAGTAACAAAGTATTGGGTTCTTTTGAAAGTAATTTCGTTTTTTAGGGGGGGGAATGAAAGACAATTTTCGTATAATGAATAAATATTTTATTAAATTATATATTGGCCATTCTGGTCCAACACCTTTTGCCATATTTCTGGTAGTAGCATGATTCCACGCTCATAAAATTTTTGGTCTTTGCTGACAAAAAACTGATCCAGGTGATTTTTGACCTCTTCATGTGAAATAAAGGTTTCACAGTCCAAAAATTTTGCAGTGACCGGAACAAATAACAATATGAAGGCGCCAGATCTGGAGAATATGATGGACGTGGCAGTGTATCCCATTCAAATTTTAAAACTTTTGGCGAGTAAACTTGTATGAGGCCTCGCATAATCTTGGTGGAACACTATTCCTTTTCTGTCGAGTAATTCTGGCCTTTTCTGTTGAAGTGCATTATTCACTTTGTCCAGCTGACGACAGCAGACTTCCGAATTAATTGTTGTGTTATCCGGTAAAAGCTTTAAAAAAAAACGATTTCTTTAAAATCCCACCAAACAGACAGCATCACCCTTTTCTGATGGATATTGGCTTTCGAAATGCTTTCAGCCAGTTCATCTTTTTTGCTCCATGATCTCTTGCGTTTGACTTTGCTATAGACAACCCATTCTTCGTCCCCAGTAATGATGCGTTTCAAAAATGGATAATTTTCATCACGTTTGAGAAGCGAATCACAGACGTCAACATGACAAAACAAATTTCTCTCTGTGAGAACATGGGGAACCCATATATCGAGCTTAAACCCAGGCCTTTCAAGTGGTCATGAACAGTTGAATTCGATAAATTTAACCTCTCACCAATCTCATGTCTGCATCAACCAATGCCCTTATCAGCTTCAACCGGCCTTCCAGAACGTGGTGCATCTTCAACATCAAAATTGCCCAATTAAAATTTTTCAAACCAGTTCTGGCACTGGCATACTGTCAACACATCTTTTCCATACACATCGGTTAATATCTTTCTGGCATGAACAGCATTTTTACTATTTCTATAGTAAAATATGACGAAAATCCTGCTTATTGCTCTCCATATTTAAAAGGGCACCAATCAAAAACTACTGTGTAGAATTAATTGAACTTTTTTACCCACAAGTCTTGCTATATCAGTTCTCAAAACATATAATAATAATGCGGCTTAAGTGTGAAGTTGGATTCGAAAAATACAATTAAATCCTCAGTCAGTAAAACGAAATTATTTTCCGAGCAACCCGATAGATCAACCAAATAGATTTATGCACAAATTTATAACTAGTATAGATCTTTTTCTTAAATAGCACAGCAGCTCTTACCTTCTCCAGGTATCACTCTGTTTGGCGACTCTCTTCCAATTTCGGTACTCTGAATATCCACACATTTTTTTAAACATTCAATCTATCTAAGGGGAAGACTGCCCTTTCATTTATTTCTGATAGACTAGAAATAGTTTTCAGCAATTTCTATCTTTCTGACCCATTTTATCCTTTGGATTTTTAAGTAGTATTTCACGACATTAGACTCTTTAAAGATTTTATAGAATTCGAAATTTGTTCACCTTTGCCATAAGCCCTTCACCAAAAATCTTCTTATGACTTTTCTATAAAATTGCAAACGTCTTCTCCTCTCTTTACGCTAATACCCCCTTGCCTCAGATACATATAGTGATAAAAACAGGTCTTATAAATGTTTTATACTAAAGAAATTTAGTTTTTAATTTTAGAAAAATGGACTTCATATAATTTTTGAGACTTAAAAACATCTGTTTTCATTTATGACTTGTTTTTAATTATTTCTATGATTAGATTATTGTTGTAATTGAATTCTACTCCTAAATGAGTGAAATTGCCACTTGTAGACTCTGCTGACTTATTTGAAGTTTTCTATTTATACATGGCATATATTTTGATAGATAGAAACAATATTTTTCCAAAAGAGCAACAACAAAAAGGAAAACTTGAAAACTCAATATTACATATTTTATTAAAAGAGTATTAAAACAAATGGTACTATTTGTACAGATCGGGAAACAAACTAAACTTGCATTGTCTTTGGAAACAGAAATCTTGCAGAGAATTGAGTGTGCAAGAACAAGTTAATAGAAGCATAGTAAAGCTGAAGATTATTCTGATTACTAGAACTTATTAAATAAAATGTCAAAAAAAATTTTCAGAATTATAATACAATTGTTCCCTGACTTGGTAGTTTTTTGAGAGGGCTCTAAAATGGGGGAGAGTTCTATGTCGTGATCTGTGGCAGAATAACCGCCGAGTCTTGACATCTTCCGAGCGACAGCCTGCGAGAAACTAAAAAAAAAAAAAAAAAAACATCATAGAAAGGGACAATCTCGAAAGATTTAACTTGGAACAACCCCTGGAAAAATATCTCTGTGTTTTTATAATTAAAAAAATTGCAAATCTAAAATCTATGTGACAGATCACAATACGAAAATATCCCCCCAATATGTTCTGAAGCTGCCATTCAAAACAGCAACAAAAAAAAATAATAATAATTTAATTGGCTGCAATCTTAAGATAAGGATTGATTCGAATTTCACCATAATTCGACAATAATTACACAAATTGTAATAATAAAAAGGATTTTATTTCATTGTGGTTCAGTGGTTAAATCCAAACTGAAACTTAAGAAGTGAAGAAAAAAATAATAAGAAAATTGTTTGCGCTCAGCGCCATCTGGTATTATAAATCCTTAACAAGGATAGAGATATTCTATCCTTCTCTTTTTGTTATAAACAAAGGATTTTGTGTACATTTGAAAATAAAATGTAACTGTAATACAAAATATTTTGCAATGCTAGGCCAACAATATTTTTTACTGTTACATTACATCCAGATAAAAATTTGGTATTTTTTGGTTAGACAAGCAAGAGGAAGTTCAACTATTTATTTTACTTTTGCTAATTACTTTTTTGTGCATGCATAGTTTAGTGTTTAAAAATACAAATAAATATATAAAATAGTAAAAAAAAGAAAGAAAGAAAAAAAGGATAATTGGTATAGGACTGTATTTTGGGGCAATTTCCACTTAACTAACTGAAAAAGCATGTACAAATTGAAAATATGATTGGTACATTTCAAACAAAACTGTCAAACCAGATCCAGTAAGAATGTTGCTTGCGTTTCTAAAAATTTTGAAATGAATTTTTTCGATTCTTTATGATTTTCTCTGCTCAGTGTTTTCACTACAGCGTTAGGATGCGAGAATCTCGCATATTTTATTCTTTTCTCGCATTAAAAAATTATTACTGCGAGAAATTCGCATATTCTATAAATCAATTTCAAAATTCACGAATTTCTCGCATTTTGGAAAAACCTTTGAACTAGGCCATTTAGAATAAAGTCCATTTCACTTTTCTTCCCGGATCTTTCATTATTTTCAACATCTGCCCCGATATCTAGCTTCCCTATTTACCAGTATTGTTCAGAACCTTTTCGAACAACAGAACACAACCACGGAACCCCTTTCAGAACACATTTCTCTGCAACCACGTGTTTACCATAGGTAAGGTTTCTTCACGTAAGACGTTCAAATTTTTATGTGCTAATGTAAGATGGACAAATACCTTGTAAAGGCAAAATCTTCTTTAACGATGCACCAAAAATATTCAATGCTTTAAAAAATAGAAGACAAAAAAAATGTATTATGATTATAAAAAAGATTTTTTTTTCAAGAGTTTGTGTTTTTTTAGTTTTTCGAAATCTCTCTTAACTATTTGAAATCTCACCCTGTTTTCTAGAGAGGGTGAGAAATTCTTACCCATTTTTTTTCTTTTAAAGCTCAGTATTATGGAGTTCAACCATTACACTTAATTAGAAATATGGGAAGATTTATATATCTCAGTACCAGTGGGGAAAAAAATCCCAAAATTTAGGCATCAACCAGGCAGTGACATGCGTTTACCGTTTTTTTTATCTAGTTAGAATTATTTCAGATACATAACCAGAGCCTTTTAATTTAATATATTAAATAAGTTTCTTTAAAAAGTACAATTATGACAGAATATTTAACTTTTTAACTAGAATTTCAATTTCCTCAATAAGGATTTACGAATAACAAAACAAATTTTTCCTTGATTTATACACGATAGAATATTTAAAACTAAAAGTACATATTGCTGATGATACACCACCCTTTGGAAAATATGTTTGTTTATTCCAAAAAAATTTAAGTAGTATGACATTAAATCTATTTCATAAAATTAATTTCCATGCAGTACAAATTGAATTATTTTGAAATAACTGCAACAAATATCAATTTCGATCCGAATATTTTTTAAAAGCAATATATTTACCCAAAATAGCAAATTTATGCAGCACAGCGACTTTCGAACACAGCTGAAACTGTTAGACATGGTAGAGGATTTAATAAATTAGAAAACTTGTCATAAAAACTAACATAATTACATCAGAAATATTTTATGATTGTAATTTATTCAACTAGAAAATAATTTAATTCATTCATTAGATCATTTTAAAAATACATAATTTATAATACGCAGAAGAAAATAAAAATTAAAACCAAAACAAAAACACATTCGCGGTGCTCTCTGGTATTGCCAGTTAAAAAATTACAAATAGCAACAGGAAAGTTAGAAATTAGTGTAAAATTAACAGCTAAAGTAAATTATTCGAAACTTTCTTGCTTTCTACAATTCAAAAATTTAATAGATTGAGATCAGTTTAATTCTACATTTTTTATTGAGTTAACTGCTAATCATTATATACTGGCACTGCAACTCATGTCAATTGTTGTTTTAAGAAAATTTACAAAGTGACTGCACAGTAACTCATTACAACTTTTGAGTTGAATCAGTTCTTTGGTTATGTCTATGAAGTTTTCAACTTATACGAATCAAATAGTTGAAATCTTTTAGTTTGATTTCTTAATACTGTATAATTTTAAGCACCGTGTTGTTTTTTTTTATTATTTTCTTTTCATGTTTTCCAGATGATTTTTTGTGTGTGTGGATCATTCTAATGGAGTTAATAGCCCTCTGGAAATTGTTAGTCTTAAAAAAATTTTATTTGTCTATTGACTGACGAAGACTTTATATCCATTTTGAGAAATCATAAAATAATGCAAAATGGATTTTAGGAAATTATTGGAAGCAGCAAATTATAATTCACATGAAGCCAAACATGAGGTAACCTACATAAATAAAACTCCTTTGATGAACATATTTTATCTTTACAATCACCTTAACTTTATGAACAATAGAACATATCAATTTTAATTTCGTTCGATTTTGAATACTTAAATTAGTATTCATAAATTTACACTAAATTTGTAAATCGCTTAACGACAATCACTTTGCCAAGACTGCAGTGTCTTGTTTATCTAATGACTTACCAATTTCTTAACTATTATTTAAAACTAATTTTACTTTAATGTTATGAAAAATTATTCACCCTTTACTCTATCTATTAAATATAATTATGAGAATGATATGTTAAAATTTTATTTCTTATGTAACTTATAATATTTATTATTAATTTATAACTTATTTTAGGCACATAATATTTGCCTTTCAATATTAATATTATCTGATTCTACACATTAATGGGTTCTGATTCTACATATTAATGGGATCTGATTCTACACATTAATGGGATAGTATGGGTTCTTTCACAACTTTGTTATTAATGTATAGGGAAATGTCCATATCGTGATATGTCACACCAACCAAAATCCGCAATGAGCCATTGGTTTTAAACAAGAATAATTTTGAAAAAACATGTAGAGGTTTGTCTGGGGGTGGCTATGAATTATACCCTTAAGAGTTGACCCTTTTCTGTGATGTTTTTTTTAGTTTCTTGCGGGTTGCTGCCCGAAAATTGCCAAGACTTGGCGATTATTCTGCCACAGATCACGATATGGAAATCCCCCATAATTCTTTAAAATTATAATCGTTTTTGTACTATTTTGAGGAGTAAGGAACTTATCGTAAGCAATTCCACCGAAAGTGATTGAATTTTTTTCTTCGAATAAACTTTATGTATTCTATATCATTTTTTATTTAAAAATTCTGTAATCTCTGTAATTTTTTTTACTTGTAAATTATCACGTAAATAAAAATAAAAAAATTTGCAACAATTTCAGAATTTCATTGCCAGTTTCCAATTACTAATTTACATAATAATTTTGTTTGCTTTTTAAGATATTGTTTTTTATAATAGCTATTAGTAAGTTTTCAGTTAATATTAAAAAAATATGCATAACTGTGATAAAAAGAAAGGGTCAATTTAATTGTTCTTTGAAAGGTAACAAGAATAATCAAAAACTTATTGAAGTTTATCCTAAACTAAAATTTTTTTTTTTAAATTTAAAGTATCAAAATGAATTACCTTAACAAAAATCATCGATCATAAGGACATATGCTTGTTGCAAATAATAATTTTTAGAAATTCTATATGTTAATAACAATTTTAAAAGCATCGAACCTATTAAATTTGGTTAATACAATACACGAAAACAAAGCGTGACATCCTAAATAACTAGTGAGTGTATCTTCACTCACTAGAACTCAATAATTTAAAGAATGGGTATTCAGCTAGTAATTGAAATATATTTATTAAATAGCTAATTATTTTTCACATAGCTGAATGCAAAATTACATTTAGAAAGTTGCATGGCATTCTCTTGTACTTTTAGTATATTTATTTTTTTAGTTTATTTTGAAATATAATTTGCATGCATGCCTTTTTTATTATTGCTTTGTAAATAACTTTGATTATCAATTAAATCAGACTTTACAAGAATCACACCCTAAAAATATAGTATTTATGTATTATAGTGTGCGAAAAATATTTTCAGACTTAAATTAGTATATATAATTCAAGGAAGAAAAAAATTTAAATGAATAATTTTAAAAAAAATTAATTGTTTATTTAAATTAATGTTTCTTTTTTTTAATTAAAAAATCAAGTGATTTGTACCTTGACTTAATCAAGATTTAAATCATGCCAACTCTGCTTAGTGCAGACTATATTAAAAGTTACGAAATCAGACTCAAAAACTTACTTTCTCTGAATTAACATACTTTTTGTTATTGAGGGATTTGGATTCCTGATCCTCTTATTATGGAAAGTAGGCACTAAACATGCTTTTAGAGGTCCGAGCCCAAGGAATTTTAATCCAAGCTCATCCTAGCCCTAGATATCTAGGATTATTTACAGGCCTAGTCAGTCTGAGATATATAAAGATCAAATTTTATACCCTTGCCACTCAGCCTTTGAGGTTTAAACAAGGAAATTAGTTTGGAAAATCTTTTTTAACACAATTCATTAAAAGAGTTTAAATTTTTATGCTTAATTACTGAATTAAATATTTGTTTTAAAATAGATTAAAAAAAGTTTTAAAAAATTTAATCATGAGTCTGAGCCTGCCCTTAATCTTTTTTCAATTAGCTAGTCTGAGCCTGTGTCAGACTTCGGCCGAGTTCATCTCATCTGTAGTAGCCAACCTACACTCTGATACCTCAATAATTTGGTCAGAAAAGCGGTTAAAAATTGGAACTCCTTAATGTTGTTAACTACTTTTTGCACAATTCCACAAATCTTAAGACTTTTTAAGCCAACCTAAAAAATTTTGCATTTTAAATAGCTCACAATTTTTAGTTGAATAATATGCAATTTTTTTACATTATTTTAAAAAATGCAATTTTGTATGGAAAAATACAAAATTTGAGCAAAATTGATTGGATAGTTTTTGAGAAAACGAATTTTAAGTATACAATTTTTTTTAGGTTTGATAAAAATGCATAATTGTAATGATTTCAGTTAGGCAAACTGAAAATGACCTAAAAATCAAGACAAAAAATTTCATGGAGAAAAAAAGAAGAAAAACGATAAACTTTTTCTTAAAAAAAATAATTTAGTTTTCCATCTGTTATTAATTCTAAAAAAATCATTTTTGCTTTAAATAAATACACCAATATAAAGTTTACACTCACAGTATGTTATGCAAATTTCTTATCAAATCTTTTATATGGAATGTAACTAGAGTAACTAATTTTTTTGCAACAAGAGTAACCAGGAATTTTTCTCCTAATAAATAAGGTGTTTGTATTTAAAATGACTGTTAATTAATAAGTTGGCTTCCTTTCTTGAAATTATTTAAAGTAAGAAGATTTTATTACATAATTTAGATAATAAAGGATCATTAATGCCTCTTGTCAGGTTATAAGAGTAGCCACCCCGTGGCAGAATCGCAGCGACACGACGACATTGTCGCAGAACGTTAGAGTTCTTGCAGAAATATTTTTCTTTTTTTTAAATAAAAAAATATTACTTTTCTTTAATACAGAAATTTACACGGAATATCTGAATCACTTTTTGAAGCGCTCAATTTACGCACGCCCATAGTACCGTAAATCGATGTAATGTTTCTATTGTATTTTCGGCAGTTATTGATATTGATTATTTAGATGATTTTAAATATCTCGAGATATTCCTAACAATAGGGAAAATTCGAATCGTACATTTGAGTATTTACTTTTTAAGCCAATAGTTCTGTGGAATTTTTGGCAGCTATTGCTATTGATTCCTCCATAATTTTTAAATCCAATATTATGAATATCTCGAAACTAAACACGCATATGAGAAGTCCGATTCACATGATTTTGTCATCAATCTTTTCAGCAATTGCTACTGCGGATTTTTTATTATTTTGTTTTATTGTGATGATTATTTAGAAAATGCGAAAAAGGAAATAATTTGTGCACCATTTGTGTGGTGGGGGACACCAGCAAAATGCGAGAATATCTCCTATAATATAAAAATAAAATATTATTACATGTCCAATTAAAAAACAATGAGTTTTTTTTCTTTTTTTTTTAAACACAGCACTTTTGTTATTTTAAATTAGTAACTTATACATTTGTTATAATTAAAACCATCTGGCAGAATGATATTAGTGCTAGAGAGTTTTGTCGCAGATAGCTCGAAAAAATTCTGCCACAGCCATACTTTATATTCACCATTCTATAAAACTATTAAAATTTTTCAAGTTTTTTCTTTTAAAATATGCAAGGTAGACATCTAACCAATAAATTTTTCAATTTAAAATAAAACTCTCATAAGTGAAAGCAAATCAATCTGCAACAAGACAATACATGTAGTAACAAGAATAACCATGGACTGTGTCACTAACTTCAATAATATTTCAGATTTTTTTATGACCCCTTGAAATAAAATAGTACCCATTGTCTTACAAAAGAGTTAAAGTAATTCGCTTTTCGTGAAATTTTTACGTAAGTTTAAATTTATATGTGAAAATTATTCTCAATTTTGTCTCCTATGGTTTCAGTCATGTAGGAGCTACTGCCTGGTCATTTCAAATGCAATCAATGAAAGATATGTCTTCTGAAGTTTGTTCTTTTAAAAGTTTTGCCACTTTCAGGATTGTTTGTTAAGTATTCTTGCTCATAAGAAGAATTCAGGGGTTATGCACCTATTGGGCAATTTTTTTTCTTTACAACCATTTTTGGCACATTTTTATTTATGCCACTTTTGTCGCATTCCGAAAATGTCATAAAATATTACAACCTTGTTAAAATTGGATTTTCCTTATATTAAGATAATTTTTAGTGCAAAATATTTAATTCATAAATAACAGATGTTTATCAAATGTTATTCTCCAGCCTACTGTTTTGTTATGTGACCTGCACAAGGTGCTGAAAATGAAATCTAATATTGCAACCCTATTGAATTCAAATTCGAAGTTCACTTTTGTTAAAGCAATAATTTTATTAATAATTCAATGTGTAATTATAAAAAAGAATTCGAGATCTTTACTTTTTTTAATCTTTTTATGACACTTTTTTATTACTTATTGTTACACTTAAATTTTTTTGTTATTATTATTTTATTATTGGATAAATTTAATGTCTTTAAAATGTCTATTTTGGAAATTGCTTTTCATTCAGTTGACGCCAAAGGATTTGCGCTTTTTCACGAGCGTTGACAGGTCAGCGAAATAAATCCCAAAGTACCAATAATTTTATTTAAATAGTGTTTTATAAAACTGGTTTATCAGCACAAAATTTTTAATGATATTATTAGGATGTGATTTGTACACCATAAATAAATATTCTTTAAGTATTACCAATGTATGATACAGTTGAAAAAATTTCTGTTACTTTTTTTTGCATAAATATATTGCATCGAGTTAATTGAACTTATTATTTTACAGTCGTCAATCAAAACTTACAGCACAGTTCTTCCACCACCAAAGAAAGTTGGAAAATCAACTGTTCAGTCTGATGGCATTAAAAAGTTTTTGGCTAAGAAAAAAGCTGAAGAAGATGCCAAAGGTAATTATAAATTAATTTAAGAGTAGTTCATATACATGTCTGTATAACGATTTTTTTTTTTTTTTTAAGTTAATAACTTGAATTTAAATGAAAAATTTTTATATTAAGAATTTGTAATATTTACAATTTTGATGAAACATGCTATTTTGTGAGAAAAACTGCCAAAATCATGAAATTAAAACAGCATACTATGCCTTTATATTAGTTTGTCGGGAGAACCAATGATAATTTTTTTCTGGGGCCACCTAAATTGTAGATTAGCTCTTGGTGCAGCAGTAAAAATTCTGAAAATTTACTCAAACAATTTCTCTGGTCTGTATATATTTTCAGTGGGCAGGTAACAGACCTGTAAAAAAAGAAAAAAAACTTCATTTATGAAACAGAATAAATTTAATAAATATAATCTTTAAAATTTTTAAGTAAATTGCTGATTATTAAAATGAATTTTATGAAAAATTGCATAGAATGTGTAATATTCAGAAATGCAATGAACTATGCTATTTTGTGACCAAAACACCAAACCAAAAGATAAATAATAAAATCAGCATACCACTATTTTATATGTAATTCAAAAATAATGGGGGCTTCATTGGGTTGGGAGCTCTAAAATTTGTTTCAGACCACCACTAAATAAAATGTCATTGATCTTGTCAGGAGCAATCGATGTAAAAAGATGGCGTGCTATTGTGGATTTTTTTATTTGAGTGAAATGCTTTGGTCAGAATTTTTGGTCACAAAATGGCATATTTCATTAAAATTGTGAACATCAATCATTCTCTGTATTCTAGCTTATTTAAATTAACTTTTTTCTTTCTTTCTTTATTTTTGAAATCTAATCATGACTTGTAAAAGGACCAGTAAAATGTGTATAAACTTTTTATAATTTTTGATTACCCACTAGTAAAACTGACAGCTGAGTGGTAGCGGTTCATACTCTTAGTGCCACAGGTCCTGGGTTCGATCCTCGGGCCGGGCAAGGTTGACTCAGTCTGTCATCCCTTCAGTGAGTCCAGAACCAAGCATGCTTGGAGACTTAACACTGAGAGTTCCTCTTTTGGCTGACCACCCAACTGAAACATCTGCTCCTGTACCCCATAGCCCATGGTCAAGAAAACTGAGATGTGCAAAGTTAACCTTGGCCCTATAATGACTGTTACTCCAGTTTTTTTTATGGGCTGTGGCATTTAGTTTTTTAGTAGTACCCACTAGTTAATTTTTTTTCTTTTTATTTCTAACTTTTTAATGTTGTGTATGAATTTTTATGTATTGGTATAAGTTGAAATGTGCCTTAGAAGTAGTGTAGATAAAAAATTATTACTGATTTTTAAAAATTTGTTGTGTCTTATCTAATTTTGCCTGCTGTCTGTTGTATTGTTTGTCCTTTCTTAATAGTTGTTAATGTTTACAAGTTTTTCTTATTTGTTTATTTATTGTATTGTTGTATTTGTTTATTTATTATATAGTTATATTGTAATTAATTACAGTTAGATTTCCACTTTTTGAAAACTTGTTTGTACCAGGGTTGGCAAGTTTTTGATGCATGGTAGTAAAATAGTTTTCAATATTCAATCAGTTTTTAATACATAATTTTTTTTACATAATGTATCTGTTACTGCTTGTTGTTTATCTTAATATCTGTTTCTTCTTAACATCATTTTAGCTGCAGAAGCTCGAAAGCAAAAGGAAAGATTGCTACAGTTGAGGTCACAAAGTACCAAGAATAATAAAAAAGCTAAACTTATGGCAGCACGCACTAAAGATAATGACTTCAGTAAGATTAAACTGTCTGAGGATCAAGTCGCATCTAAAAAGAAAATAGAAATTGAACTCAATCGTAAACATTTAAAAGACAAGAAGGAAAGAATGAAAGCTCGTATCGAATTAGAAGAAAAAGAAGCTCAACTTCCTCGGAAAAGAAAGCGAAAATCAAAAAATGGCGGGGAGGGTGCTACCCAAGGACATGAAAGTGATGAACCCATAGAGGAAGAATATTTTAAGAAAGATAAAAATCCTCCATCTAAAAATGGATTTCGTAAACCTCCTCCTCCACCGGTAAACTTTAGTGAACTTTTAAAAATGGCCGAAACAAAGATGCACGAACCTGTGGTTATTCCAAAGAAGAAAGAAGAAGGGAAACTTATGACCAAGAAGGAGAGAAGAATTTATGAGGAAGAACAAGCTAGAATGAGGAGGAAACAAGAACTTTTGCAGAAAGGTATACAACCCAGTTTGTATAACAAAACCCCTAGCGGGAAGAAAGAAAATGACAAAACTCTTACCAAGAAACCTCATGTTGTACACATAGAAAAAAATAAAACTCTTAATCCATCTAGTGAGTCTTCCTCCTCTAAATTTAAAATTCCTAAAAGTTCTGCTGCTGCAGACGCAAACAAAACGAACAATGGTGACTCAAAAATTATGCACCCTAATAAATCACAGTCAAATAACATAAAAAAATTAAAGCCATCTGGACCTAATGATAGACTTCAAATAAGCAAAAAAGAAAACGTTGGTTCAACAAAACCTTCTGTGCCACAAAACTCAGTACCAAAAAAAAAACCTAAAATCAAACCTGTTTCTACTTCATTGCCTAAGACGTCTTCTATACCCACTATCGATGCAGATGCTATAGCTGCTGATATAGAAAGAAGAGTAAGAGAAAAACTTGAAAAGCAATATGCTGAAAAAGTGAAGAAACAGTTGGCGGATGATCTCGAAAAGCAAATACAAGCCAAGTTGGAAAAGGAAATAGAAGAGAAATATCGCCTTTCTTTAGAAGAACAACGTAAAAAATTTAAATTACAAAATGAACCAGTTGAAAAGGTCAAAAAGCCTGACATTTCTAGTAAAAGTGCAACTTCACTTAATGGTAAAGTTCCTCAAAAAGCTGTCTTAGATAAACCCCCAATTAAGAAAAGTACAGATAAACCAACTATACAAAAAATATCTGCTCCACAGCCTCCACCAAAAAAGAAATTCCATCCAAATCCTTATTTAGATCCTCCAAGACGATTGCTCGAACCCATAATTCCTCCCAGTAAGTTGAACTTTTCTCTTTTTTTTTTTAACTCTCTTTATCATACACTGTTTTTAACCTTTCTTAAAACCGTTTAACAAAAGTTCATTGATACTATTTACATATCAAACTCGCGGCCCGAGATGAACATTTTTGCGGCGCAGTCAATATATCCGACGCAAAGTAAAAATAAAATAGAAATGCGAATTAGAAAGAAAACTAGCATATAAAATTAGAATATACTTTATTTATAAACTATACGAATAATTTTAAGTTGTACGCGCAAAAATGTAAAGTTCTAATTGGCTTGCGGCCCCTGCCATTCCAGGGATACTGCATCGTATCAAAAATACGCAGAAAAAATTTCAAATCTTAGAACAGAATTTGAAACAAGCTTTAAAGATTTTAATTCTTTGGAAGACAAATTTTGTTTGTTTTCTTCAATTTTCCCAATAAATATAGACTCAGTACCCAGTAATATGCAAATGGATGTGATTGAGATTCAGTACGACTCAAATTTGAAGGCAAAATTCATTGAAGTGGGTGTGACTGAATTTTACAAATATTTACTGGCAAGGTTTGAAAATACTCGAAAATTCGCACATGAAATTATTTCCATGTTTGGAAGTACTTATTAGTGCAAGCAATTATTTTCTGTTATGAATGGAAATAAATCTCCTGTCTGAAACTATATTAATAACGCTCACGTTGGGTCAATTTTGAAAGTAGTCTCGGCCAAATTTCTACCGAAATAGGAAAGATACTAGCAGACAGGAGATGACAAGTATCAAGCAATAATTTAACTTTATATATGTTTATTACAATGTACTATTCAAAATAAAAATATTTATTTCTATGAACATAATTTTTTTTTTTTTGCAGCCCACCTAAAGTAAAGCATTGCTTATTTGGTCCAAGTTAGCTTTTGAGTTTGACACCCCTGATTTTCATGATGCTATAATGCATCAAATGTTCCAAAAATCAAAGTGGATGGGGGAAAATAAGTAATTACTTATCCCAGGGGTGTTTATCCCAGAAGTGCCTTCTTAAAAAAAGTACATTGTCCAAAAGTGTGTACATTTAAAAAAAAATGTTTTTTTTTTCTTGATTAGTAACGAAAAAGAAAATCGGATAATTCTGAGTTATTACATCATTGCATTTCCTTTGTGTTTTCATTCTAGACCTTAATAAAAGCAGGACACTGGAAAAGGCACTATTACCCCAAAAATTGGGCACCAACCACAAAGAAGGCTTTGAACTTTACAAAAATTTGAGTATCTTTTAAGAAACTCAAAATTTACTAAGTTCTTAAGTTTTTTCCTGAAAAAATCTTATTTTCAACGAAACAGTTTAACTTAAAGATAATTCCTATGTTAAATTTGTGTTTACAGAAAGTGGTTTTAGAAATTAGTGTAATTTTTGCATTTCGCAAATGTTGCGTTTTGTAATAATAAGGTATTAAAAGCATCGGAATTTTAAAAATTATGTCGAAATGGCTGTCAAAAAAATTATAAGTAATTGTAATAACTGTCAAAAATGTGATCAGTAATGTGGATTTATGATAAAATAGTTGATAAATGTAGAAAAATATAAAATTCGCTAGCCCTGGCATCATATTAAAAATATCAACTTTGAGTGATTATCTTTATCTTAGACTACCAAGGGTATTGACAGACCTAACATATGTTTAATGGTAAAGATGGGAAAATATATATTTTCTAATTTTTAAAAGTAGTTAAGGATAATTTACTTCTCCTGAAAAAAAGAAAAAAGGTGGAAACTAAATACAGGCATGGCATGAAGTTGTTAATATTTCTAAATTATTTTGTTGTTAGTTCTCTTTAATCTTGACTTAAACATAAATATTTAATTGTTTGTTAAACTGACAGCATTCATAGTTTCACATTCTTTTTTTATTTTCACAATTTGAATATATTGGTATTTTCAGACATTTTTCTTTCTCTTCCCACTTTCATGTCTGCAAATAGCTTTAATACCAATTTTTTCTCAATCAGATAAGTTTCTTTTAATCAAATCTGTTGCGGGAAATCTTAGCCAGTTTTAGTTGATAGATTTTTGGGAACTAGTTTAATTTTTAGGTCTGTTATTCATAGAGTTATTATGTTTCAATTATGAATGTCTTTTCTAGAAAAGAGACGTGTAATAGAAGATTACGATGAAGATGATGATGATGATTCTGATATGGATAGTTTCATTGATGATGGGCCAGCTGTAGATGATGAAAACTATTCTCAATATATCAAGCAAATTTTTGGATATGATCGCAACAAGTAAATAAATTTGAAGCTTTATCTGTTAAATTCATTATTAATTTATTTGTTTTTTGCAAAAGAAACTTTGCTAATCTTTTATTGAAATGTCAGAAAATTTTCTTGACGAAAAACGACTTAAGTAAGGCCTATACACAGTAATATATTAGATGATAGCTAGGATCAATTAAAGCCTCTCTACCATGCTGTGGTGTGTGGCGTTGTAAGGCAGCCACGCTGTAATCTCGTTAGTGTTGAGTTACCTAACTTGCTCGTTAAAGCTTTTAGCGTGGTAACATTTTGAAATATTGCAGCGTGATACAATCCTTGTTTTTTGGATTTCTTTCTTTACCCATCGTTAGTATAGCAAGTCAACATCGTCAAGACGATGCCACACGATAGCGAGTTGTCGCAAAAACTCGAGGCGGTCAAATTTCAGGCTATCTGTTACAGGGACCTCAGGATTTCGAGAAATGTGGTGTCCGCTCAGTGGAAACAGTTCGCAAAGACAAAAACAGTGGTTGGCCCACCTGTTCAAGGCTGCAAAAAGAATACAGCACTGGCTCAAGATCATTATTTGAGACTTTTGGCCAAAAGGGATAGGTCTGTGACAACAAAACAACTGCCTCACAACCTAATTAATGCAAGAGGATCATCCATTTGCCCTGAGACTTAATGCTGGTGGTTTGTAAGCTAGGTGACCTGTAATCTGTATTTTTTTTTTGGGGGGGGGGGCTGTGAACCACAAAAATGGCCAAGGCCTGGCATTGAGAAAAACTGTCTTGGACAGAGGATGATTAGGGAAGAGTTCTCTTCAATGATGAGTCAAAAAGTTGTATTTTTAAAATTCAATTTCTCAGGAACTATTTGACCATTTTCTCCCAAATTTTGTACTTTGTCATTTAAAATTGCTTTCTTTAAAATGATGAGAAAAATTGTATACCTTTAAATTCATAATTTTTTCAATTATTAATAAATCAAGTATACCTACTCAAAGTTACATTTTGAATGGAATTATCTTTCAATGAACAGATGGATAGTTATGTGCAAAAATGTTTAACTTCTCCTTATAAGCTTTCGAGATATGGTAAAATATGCAAAAGTAAAATTAACATTAAGGCATGAAATCTTAAAACCACTCTCCAGACTGAAGTTTTGGTACCACATAGCGGCAATCCTCTATATTTTGATAGACTGAAATCCATACCCATTGAAAAGAGGTATGTTAATTCAAAGAAAGTACACTTTTGTGTGTGATTTCGTAACTTGAAATATTGCCTGCATTAATTAGTTAGCATGAAACCACTGAGCCGTAAAACCACTGAGATTGAACAAGAAGATGTGATCATTAGATCAAAAGTTATTTAGGGTGATCCGTTTATTTTTTAAGCTCTGCACATTAGGAATGCACAACCTGCTGCCTTCGAGAGCTTCTAATCACGATAAAAAATAGACAACAATTTGAAAAAAGAAAACGTCAAAGATTTTTTATTGCACTTTTGAGTCGTGACGTTTTGACATTTTCAATTTTTACAGATTCTATAGTAAATGTATGTTTAACGTGCTTTCTTTAAGCCAATTTTATCACATTTTTTTAAGCAGCTATTTACCCTATTCAATGTAATTTCAAAAATCCCAAGTTTTTATTACAATACTATTATGACACACGTGTTTCAGATCACCTATTTAAATAATCACTTTTTGGTGCACTTTATTTGTGATGATAAATGATTTTTTATCCTTTTTTTTTTTTTTTTTGCAATTATTTCTTTCTTTTCCAACCATTTTTTCCGCAGTTGTTGCTATGCATTCCCACGTAGTATAAAAAATTCTGATAATTTTATTACGATATGCGAATTTTAAATCGCGCATTTGACATACTTTATTCATACTGAATTCAGAATAACAGAAGAAAAACAAAAAAGCAAATTGTTCTTAGTTCCTAAAACAAAACAGTAACACTGAAAATCACAGTTCTCTGTGTTACCGGTTATCTATATTACTGCAGGGAAAAAGTGACAAATTAATCGTGTGAGATGTTCATTAAAATGCTGCCTCATACTAAAAGCAGCAAAAATGAAGAGAAAAAAATTCTTTCTCAATTCTTAGAACTAAAAGTATTGAAAAAATGAAGAAATTGACTTGTTTGAATATAATTTTTTTAAAAAAAACAGAAGTGCAAAAAGTTAAAGTTGTGGTTTAGTATAAAATAATTTAGTTTCAATTCTTCAAATTTCGTTTTTCCATTTGTCTTCTAAAAGATAAATTTGGGAGCCATGTGCAGTGAGATAGATTTTGAAATTTAACAAATTTGTGTAAAAACTATTTCTTATATTAAACAATACAATATTATAGTTAAAAATACCATTTTATATTATTCTTTATCATATCTATACAAACTAAAAAAAAAAAAGAAGAAGAAGAAGAAAAAACTTCCAAAAATACTTTTCTAAACTGCTGAATATTTGGCCGATCATTCGATCAACTGAATTTTTGACAAAAGGTCCAAATACTCGTTAAATCCCTAATTTAAATGCAATGTTATTGCAACCTGAGAAATTCACAAAGTGGCAGAAAACATGAATTTTTAAACTGCTCACTATACGTAATTTTGATTTCTTTTTCTTTTTTTTTCTTGCTTAAGTGATCTTTTTTTGGTAAAAGACAAAAGAAAAACTTTACTATTTAAAAAAAAATCTAGTAATCAATGAAAAGAAATAATGAAGTACATTACCAAATAAGTATTGAATTTTATTTTGAACAATAACAGTTTGTTTTTATATTGGGCTTTTGTTTAAACCTTGTAAATTTTATTTCAATTAAAATATTTATTTGAATTTATATTACTTAATATGTACTAATTTTTTTCCTACTTTCATTCTGTGAGCATAGCAGTTTTCTTTCATTGGAATTTATTTTTATAATTTATTTTTATAATTTAATTTTTGTATTGCTTGATATGATAAAAAAAAAAAAAAAATAATCGTTTCTCCGATGTTTATTTATTTATTTTGATAAATCTATTTTCAATAAGATGAAAATGGAAATTTTTTTTTGAAGAAAAGTATTGTTTTTCTTCCCATTTTTGAATGAATTCTGATAATTGAATACCTTTAAGTAGATTACTAAGTTCATTGATAAAAAAAATTAGAACACTCTACACTTAAATAAATATTACTACATTTACCATCAACATGTGCGGCCCTTCGTTAGTCAATCAGCTGTGCAAGTGGTCCTTCACTCAAAAAGGTTGTGCACCCCCTGCACATGTTTGAAAACTGATCTGATTGCAAATTTTTGCTAATTATATATACTCGTGTCTCTTTCTTTTTACTTTTGTATGCAAATCATCTAGAAGATTTTAGAGTGATTTGTATCATTCCGAATACAGTAGCATGAATTCTCTTGCAATAATTCAAATTTTTAAATTTATCTAATTATTGAATAATAATTAATTAATTGCCTTGATTGTGAATACTTGAATATATTGTGATGGGGAATTTTATTTTTCTTCCAGATATATTGATTGTGATGATGATGACATTCAAGAAAGTAGTTACCAAGAACAAATGAAAGAAGAAATGAGAAGGTAAAATTTCTTGTCCTTTTTTTTATTTATTGTATAATTTGTAAACTAAAAGTTCGTTGTTTTTAAATAAAAAATTTTTTTGTTGAAATTAATTAAAACTTTAATTGCTTAGGATAATTGGGATAACACCCAGTAAAAATAATCCTATTTATTAGAAAAAATTTATATCAGATCTTGCACCTTATTTGTTTGGCAAGTTATGGCTACAACTTTACAATTGGGCAGTAGCAAGCTAAAGACTTCAAAAAAAATCCAATCCATTTTGTCAACAATATCACACCGCAAATGTCATCATTTTAATCAATTGATACATGAACATAAAGCAAGATGTTTGAGGCATTTTCCCCTAACTGTAACAAATGCTTTTTTTCATCATTGGCATTAAGATATCATAGCTATTTTTCTTCTCAAAACTAAATGACTTATATTTTTTTTAATGTTCATAAAATTTCTGGACGGTAGATGTAGGATTATATTTCTTCCAGAAATGATGTAAACAAGCATTATTATAAGAATAGCATTTGTGACTTGACTGGTAAAACAAGAGAATAGATAGAGGAAAATAAAAAATAGGGCAACGGTGGTTTGGATGTATTGCTATGGCTTAATTTTTTTAAATTTTAAGATTTTATTGATATTTTTTATGTGTCATTTTTTATTCTTCCTGCTGATGTATTTGCATTGCAGGGTTGCCACAGGCGACTAAAAAGCAACTATTTTTGGCATGAGGCGACTGTGGCAACTTTTTTTGTCTGAAAAGATTAAAAAAGCAGCTATTTAAAGGAAAAGGAGACTATTGGGAGACTTTTCTATACTCCTAGCGATTGTTTTTTTTTTTTTTTTTTNTTTTTTTTTTTTTTCAAAGCATAAATTAGGTGGAAAATCTGCCCCCCCCCCACAACATAATTTCTGAATACACTTAACTTTTTTTTTTAAAAAAATAAAAAATTTTGGATTGCAAATTTGAGTCTTAACTTTTTAATTCCTTCAATCTGCACAGACTCCATTGTAAGTCTATTTCATTTCTCGATCTCATTTTTAATGATTATTGATACGATATTACGATACATGAATTTCGAATTTGAGTAATCATTTTTCATATATATATATATATATATTNAAACATTTACGTTTATATAAAAATTGTCATATTTACCACCAACTTGACTGAATGGATCATGGTATATGACAATTAAGTCATTCACAAAATTTTAGTCATATTTTTGATAAATTTTTGCTCTTACTTTAGGCAGCTATTTCCCTAGTTTTTGACTACTATTTTTATGTTTTAGGCTACTAAAAGCAACTATTTTGTTCATTTTTTTCTGTGGTAACCCTGATTTGCTGCACAATTGTTTTTAATAATTAATAATCTAAATAAATAATGAAGAAAAACTTGGAATTATTGTCAATGAGGAGAAATGTTTATTTCCCAGAAATAAAATTTCATCTATAAGCCAATTTTTTAATTAAAAATTTTTTTTCAATAAGGTTTGTTCTGAATGCAAGAAAAGAAATGAAAATTTTTTTCTGAGAAAAGCTTATTTAAATTTCTCAAAATATTTCTATCGTTAGCCATCAAAAGCTGAAAAAATATTAAAGAGAGAGAGAGACCTAGTTTTGAATTCACATTTAATCTAAAAGGTGTGACCAAACTATATGGTGAATGCTTGATGCCATACCTATTATACTATTATATATTTGCAAAGAAATATATGTTTTTTAAAATCATTTCTTTTATTTATTATACGTTTTTGACATCTCCTGTGCGTTTCTTGTTAAGAGCAGCTTATGTTTGAAACTCTGTGTCCTTTCAGTGCTAATTTTAGTCTCAGAAACAATAAAGGAAAAGTCTGCAGGTGCAAAATCAGGGGAATAAGAAAGTTACTAAATTTTTATACCCTCCTGTCTTTGGACAGATTTTTTTCGTATGTCTGAAATTGGTACTGCAAATACTAATTTACAAGCACAAGCTGGTTTTATTGAAACGCTTGAAACAATCTTAAATGCGTTTTTAAACGTTGTGAAAATTGCATTGCAGAAAAAGGCTCTTTCCAAGGACTTTGATGTCATTTCTTTACAAATGTGTAATACCCATTATAATTATATAAACAGTCATCTTACTTTTTAATCGCCCTTTGTAAATTATAATTAATATTCATTTTCTTAAAAATATTAGTAGATTATGTAATCACTTGCTGTCTCTCCTTTTTTTTTTAAGAAAAAAATATTAGCTAAATATGTATTATATCAAGTTTGGCACAGCTGTGTTTTTATGTAAACTTTCTTTTTTAATTTGTATTAATTTAATATTTAGATTTTTTTTTTTTTTTTTTGAGGATNTTAGTTTTTTTTTTTTTTTTTTTTGATGAAATACATTGTTAACATCTTTTGTAATACAGTTTATTGTCACATTTTACTCATTTGCAGACTTCATCGAAACAGCAATTAACAGGTTTTACATTTTGGTTTTTTACTTACAAATGTATTGATACTTCAATTTAAATTGACATCATTAGTTTAAGTTTTGCATCTCTACTACTTACTTGCAAATGTATCAATGCTTTAATTTCAATTGGCTTGATTAATTTAAATTAATTTGACAATTTAGTGCTCACTCACGCATGTATCAACACCTAAATTTCAGTGGACCCGTTAATTATAATGCTACGTTTCCGCTACGCACAGGTGATTCATGCTTCAATTTCAATTGGTTATTTAAACCAGTTTTTTATTAGTATTACACACTTAAGTTTTACTTGACTTCATAAATTTATTGGATTTAAAACTAATTATCATTTGCAGTTTTATAAATTTTGTAAAGCAAAAAATGAATTATCAACATTTTAAAATGACCACTTAATTACAATATAATCTAAACAAACATATCAATGACAATTGTAAAACAAACCATGATCATATTTATATGTTGCAGTTAGAAATGTAATAAAAATAATTTATTATTTTAAGCTTAATTTTTTTTTGTATTGCTTCCTAAATCTGTATATCTATATATTATTTTCTTTACCTTTAGTACCAGATTGGGGTATATGGAAGATTTAGAAGAGGAAAGAAAACTGCGAGAAGAAGAAAAAGCAAGAAAGGTACGAATGAAGAAAAAGAAGTAATATTTTTCAAATCATTACCTGTCTATTATTCCCATGGAATATGAATTAATAAAAACATTCAACTGTACATACATTTTTACGTATGCATCGCTTTCCGTGTCTTGTTTAAAGTGTCTTTCATTGGGAACCATGATTTGTGAAGAAAGAGAAAAGCATGTTTATAAAATCATCTTTTATTTATTTATATAGTGTTTTATTTATCCTTGTGATCCCATACTACAAAAAACAGATTGTATGAATACCTTATTTTCCAGTGGATAAGATTTTTGATGTATAAAATCAAACTAAAAATAATGGACCAAGTGATTTATGTGATATACTTAGATGAAGATTGTGTGGTCTGTTTATTATTATCATTATTTCTCTACCTTTTCAATTTTTTAATCGAATAATTTTTTTTAAAAATATTTTTGTGGTTGTTAAAAAAATGGCCAATCTGTTAAATATTTTATATCATATCCTTTAAAAATGTACATATATTAATTAGAATCAACCAGGGTTGGCATAATTTTAATCACTTGATTTAAATCACCTGATTTTTTTAAAATCAAGCATCCATTTCAATTTAAAAAAAAAAATTTACATTGTCATTTATAAATTCATTATAATAGTTTTAATTTCTTCAAAGTACGATTTAATTAATATTTGAGGTTTTTTCTTGAAAAATAACGAGATGGAGTAATGTATGTTAAATAATACATTATTTTCAAAATCAGATTACGAAACAAATAATAATAAAACTAGTTTAAATATGAATAAAGATGTAAAACTATTAAATTCTCTTTTGCTGTGAAATAGTTTACTGTTAGTGAATATATTTCTATTATACCCATTCATTTTTAAATGTTTATTTAAAATTACTTTTGAAACTTATTAAATATGTAGTTTGTGTGCTTAAAGAATGAAGAAAGACCTGCTCAATCAGGAGTGATTTAAAATAATTAATTTTTTCTTTGTTTCTTGATCTAAATAATTTAATATTTTTTCACATATGTAACTGACAACTTGGGTTTTTATAAATTTATGATATTGTTAAACTTGAATGGAGAAAAAAAAACTATGATTTCATTTAATCAGTGATTTGTTAGAAATAGTATGTAATTAATTTTTATGTTAATATATTTTTCAGAACTTTGATGGATAGATGTAAAGAATCTTATTTAAATCTATTAAAAATGATTTTTCCAATCCCGAAATTAACACTAAATTCATAGATTGATAACAATTATGATCAAGTGTTAAGAATTTCTATTTTTCAAAGTGGCTTATCACTCACTTGGTAATTTTGTGAAATTATAACTTTTTTAATTTAACAGGGTTTTTTATGGTCTGTTTAGCAATCTAAGTAATTTCTATTTATTTTATATCTTAGTTTAATCTCATTAGTTAAACTTAGTTACTTGCATCCAATTATACATAGATAATTTAAATATTCTTCAAATGCTATCTTTACTGTTACTATTCCCTTGTTAAAAGTTTGAAAACTTACTGTAGATTATTATTATATATATTGTATTATATTTGATATTGAGCTATGGAATTAAATTTAAACAGAAATATCATTAACTAATGAATTTATTTGCTGAATAGTCAGCTTAATTATTTTTCAAACACATTATTTTGTATGTAAGTTATAAATTTTTGATTTTATTTTATTTTTTCTTGTGCTCATAAAAGTAATACCTTTATGAAATGAAGATCCAGATCTGAGTGTAAATTAAACACATTTATAGACTGAGTGTATTGTAGAAAACTACAATATTTACTCCATTTTCTGCAGACGCCTTAAATTTTTCTTTCATTCATTTATTTACTTTTAATTTAATTTGAACAGTTTTTCTCAGAACTTAATGAAAATTTCCTTTCAAGTGTTAATCATCAGTGGTTTATAATAATTATGATTAATATTGACTTAGTTTTATATTAATCATTTTTTGTGTAATGGTGCAATATTTGTAATAAGTTTTATCGTGCTGCATTTAGCAATGCTGCAAGGTTTAACCTAATATATGAAAATATATAAGACCCGTAAAAGAAATTTTGTTGGATAATATTTTTGTGGAAAAGTGGTGAGTTTAACTATCTGACCATAGAGTAAAAACTTTTGTTCAAAAACCTGTAGAAACCACGGAATAAAAACTTTGATAGATTGAAAATCTGTTGATGTCACAGAGCATAAACTTGAATTGATCGAAAACCTGCTGATGCCTCAGAGCATAAACTTTGATTGAAAACCTGTAGGTGCCACAGGATTAAAACTTTTATTGATTGAAAATATGTTGGTGTAGTGCAGGAAAAAAATAAGACTTCTGCTGGCTCCAGAATTTTCCTTTTATCACTTTAAATTGGTTCTGAAAATTTATTTTTAACAACTTTTTATTTTTTAAAATAGAAGTCAATGGTGTTCTTATCATGGATAAAATATGTCCACTAAAAATCTACTAATTTAAAAAACATTTTTTTTTTTTTAAGTTGAGGTTTGTTTATGCTCTGGAAAGTATGGTAAACATAAACTGTGTGTTTTCCTTTTTCAATTTGATATTAAAAAAAGAAAGAAAGAATGCTTGGTCTTGTTGAACTGAACAACACTGGAATCGTGTATAGGTGGGTTAATTAACCAGAGTGAAACTTAATGCCTTTCTTGGCAAAAACGTGAATTTGAGAAAAGTTCATTTTATGTGAAGATGTCAAATAGTGAATATTTGTTAAGACTGTCTTATATTTTATTTAAATTAAATAATCATTTGTGTTATTTTGATATTTATGTTAGAAAGCTAATATATTATTCTTCATGTGTGCCTGCCAGTATGTTTTACAAATAAATGAAAGTTTGGAAACATTTGTAATAAATTGTTTTTGATATTTCTTTATATTATGTAAAGTTGTCTTGATTGTTTTTATTCGTGCTACCACTAAAAATGAAGTATTCATTCATATTATATTTTTGTTTAAGTTTTATGAAAGTCTATGTGATTATCTGAATTATTTTTAGTGTGCACTTTGTATATTCTCAAAAGCACATCAAGATAAAATTGCAGATTGATATAGATTTAAGAATGTTATTATCTATGGCAAGTTAACTAGGCTTTGTTGTAGAAGGTAGAAAATGTGATGTTGCAGTAAAAGACTTAAATTTTTAACATTCATGATTGGAAATATTGATTATAAAGGGAAATTATTAAGGATGAAATCGAGAGTTGTTAAGTTGTCATTCAATTTATTTCTTTTTATGTTTTTCATTATGATTCATCCGTAATTACTACGATTTTGTAGTCTAGATTACGGTTAAATAATAAAAATCAACTGTTATTTAAAAATTTTCAGAGTAATCTGTTAAAATCATTTACTACCAAAAGTTTTGAAATTTTGCTTGCCAAGAGTATTTTAAAAAAAGTTAACTCTTCAGAGTTACTTTTGTCATGCAGAATATTATTAAAATTAGGTATGTATCTAAATAGAATTAAATAGTAGAAACAGCTTAAAATTATGCAAATTTGAGTTTTTTTTTTTTTTTTTTAACGTTTTATATATTATTGTACTTCAGATTAAGGACAGCTAGTATGGAAATTAGGCACCTCTGAGTTTACTTAAATTTTTTTCCACAACTATTTTCATTTACAAGGACAATTCAGAAAGGTTATTTCATATTGTTAATTAAGTACTCCTAAATATAGTAAAAGGATTTAACAAAATGTAACTTTTTTTCTTTTTATTTTAAATTAAAGAGTCGAAACAGGAGAGGAAAATTTTTTTTTGCTTTGATAAAGTTATTTTTGGCTGTTATGCAGCTTAATGGGCAACAAAATATATTACAAAGCTTTTTATAGTAAGATCAATTAATTTTGTGAAACTATACATCTTTTTTAGTAAAATAATATATATTTGTTTTATAATAGTTAATATATATTTGTATTTAAAATAATATACATATATTTTCTCCCTTGCTGTTTTATAGCTTCAAACCATTTATACTAAAGTGACAAATTTTCAGTAATATTTTGCGTATTACTATTGAATGTTACAGAGTAATATCAATGAACTATAAATTTGACGAAGAAATATATTCTGCATAAAAATTTATAACTTATTGTTTTATTTAAAAGAAAAAGTTTTGGCAAAACTCATGCATTTTAAAGATATGCCAAGAAATACTTTCACACTAAGAAATATAATACACTAAGATAGGCCAAGAAATATTTTTACAATTGAAGAACTCATTAAATTAGGTTCTGAGTAACATTTTAAGAATTTTATAAATAATGCTTAAAGTTGATGTATTGATAGTAGGAAATCAAGATAATGCCTTGTCATTATTTCCTGTTTTGTAAATTTCTTATTTGGAACATCTATAAATCTCTAGCACAAATTGTGCACATTATAGCTTCACTGTTATAACATTCTAATTTCCTGCCAAAAGAGAGACTAAAATCACTAATTGACAAATTGTTGCCAAATGCACTGTGAATTTTCTTTCACTCGAAAATATTAACAAAGTTTCACTCAGTGCCTCTATTCTCTGGGATCTTCAACATTTAAAGACTTGGCTAAATGAAACTAAAAGAAAAACCTTCCCTGAGAAATTAAATTTTTTGGAAATTTCATATAAAACTGTCTTTTACTAAGTTCTTCTATTGTGTAAAGATATAATTGTATACAGTGATTTGCAATTATGTACATAGTCATTATGGCTCAGCCCAGTTAACTTGACATAAACTATAGAACTGATTTGTATGAAATTAAATTGTGACATTTATTTTCAACATTACAATTTTTAGGAGAAAAAAGTACTGTTTAATAAAAAACATTTCAGATTAAAAAATTTTGTAGACAATATTAACTTTTATACTTGCATTTTTTTTTATATGTTTCTTTGCATGAGAAAATTACTTCATATATTTCTACTTCTAGTTTGTAACAAAACTCTCACGCCCTCATCATTTTCTTGTAATGTATTGTATCATCAGTCATCAATCAATCAATAAAGTGTGATACCATTGAGTCTAAGTGTTTTATTTTTAAAGCAGTCAAAGGTGGATTTTCCAGACTTTATTAATCTGAAACTTTCTAGTACAATTAGATTTAATTACAAATAGAATTACAATTAGAAAAAGCTCCCATTGTAAACAATATAATTTTTTGTTATGTAGAGCTATTGTAAGCATATAACACCCTGAGGGTCATCCCCTTCTTATCACAGGTATTCTCGAAAATTGTACCAAGTATGGTATGGGATATTATCAGTATTGTGTTACATTTAGTAAAAAAACATTTAACAAAGGTGATTCTTTTGTTAACATTCAAAACTTTACAAAGTTTGTTTTTCTAAAAATGAGTCCCTTAAAAAATACTTTTGAGGATGATTTTATATTTTTGTTATTTTATTTAATTTTTACACTATTTTAAACTGTATTTTTAAATCAGAACGTTGGACACATCACTTATGCAAAGCGTGGGAGACTTTTTTTGGTGATAGAAATTTATCATGAAAGTGGTGCACCTTGTTTTCCCCCTTTGCGTCTGCTTGGAAAATTTATTAAATAAATTAATATTCTAGTATCGAACTTTTTTACTCCTGCAGAAAAATCGGCCTACATATGTGGCAATATACAATTGCCTGAATGTCCTCAAAATTTTAAACTTTAAAATGTGGCCAATATAGTGTAAAAACGTCTGTGTATACCATGGTAAGTTGGAAAGTTTTAGACAAATTAGGGACTAACAAAGGATAGAGCCTGATTATAATGTCAATGAAACCTAAGCCTACTTGAAAGTACAGTTAAAGTGTGCTAATCTCTTCCCACTTGCTTGTTCCTGCTTGATTTTATTTTCCATTTTTATTACTCTGTGTGTTGCCATTATAGGCATAAGTTTTCTAGCTTTTTAATTTTTAATCATTCCTAATCCCGTTATAATTAAATTAAATCAATTATTTAATAACGCGATGTTTAGTTAATAGAACCGGCAAAGTTAGATTGGAGCTGAATTCCGTTTTTTTTATTTATAATTTTTTTTTTTTTTTTTTACAACTTGAAGCTATGAGAGTAAAACGTACTAAATAAATTTGTAATCATGAAAGTAGCATTATAAAATGTTAAAATAAATTTTTAAAACTTGTTTAACTTTTTCTTTTCCAAATACAACCTATAAATTTTAAAATTCGTTTTTTCTTTTTTTGTTTAGAAATAGGTTAAATTTAGCTTTCTTAAAAATACATTTTTCTCTTAAAAATGTGTATTAACCGATCTCATACGTGGCAGTATATCATAGCTTGTATTTTTCTTAAATATGAACATGTAAATTTAAACTTTGGCAAATATTGTAACAACGCCTTTGTGCACTACACTAAGTTTAAAATATATAGACTTTAAGGGGGGGGGGTGAACAAAGAGTCAAATTGTAATATCAATAAACCTTTTGGAAAGTTAATGTATATGGAAATACAGTTATCTGAATAAGTGTCCTTAAAGTAATGCCTAAATCATAAAAATGAAGCATTAACATATTTATTACACAAAAACTCATTGCAACTAGCTCGCTGTACTCCTGATGCTTGATCCCTCAAATCTCTATTATACCTTTTGATTTTTCGACAATTAATTCTTTTGCACTCTCTTTCAGAACATCATATACCCTCTCGCAACATAAATCTGGTGGAAAAGTAGGCCACTCTTCTGTACTCGGTGAATTGCTTCTACACTATGTTTGGACCTTTTTTGATTAGTGGGCCGGAGCTGAAATTTTTTTTTAAGGAATATTGCCCTCTAAATAAAGCAGAATCAATCAAATGCTTCTTCATTTTTTTTTAATGGTTAGAATCGTCAGGCTAATCGTGGGAGGTTTTCCTCTCCATGAAACGTAAATATGGGTTAGTTCCATCTAAAAGTTCAAGATGGGAAATATTTCTCAATACTTGATCTAGGAGTTTCTTTGTCTTCTGGATTGGTTCCAAAATAACAAAGCTACGGAGTTGAACGATTGGTAGCCGTAAACTCAAAATTGGGTCGGCTGTTCAACGACGATTATAAAATAAAATAAGCAGTATAAAGCGTTGACTTTAACTTCCAGACCAATAAAGAGAAGTGGAAGTTACCCCAAGCCATTACTTTCGATGCATTTTAATTTCGTTCTACTGCCAACTTATTTTTGGGGATGTCGCAAGACTTGCAGCATATTGGCTATAGATGGCATAGAGCAGAACAATTTACTTATGACAACACTTCGCATGCTTTCACCATTAGCGTGTGGAGAGTCATAGGAAAAGGAAATGCGTTAGTTTCTGTCTTGATTTTAAAATAGATTACAAATTTTTATGTTAGGAAACCATATTAAACATAGTTCTAAACGAAAATATTTGTGACATTTAAATTGCTAAAAATATTAAGAAAGGGGAAAATATTATAGCACATTACTATGGATGGGTGATCGTGTAAAGCTAAGGATGGTGGCGCAAGTGGTAAAATTGCTCTTTCAAGACTTCCGGGTTACTGCTTCCGATATATTTTTACGCCGCAGATTGAAAAAACGCGCCATCATATTATTGCATCATATCTTTTGCAGTATTTCACATGTACCGAGTTCTTTCTTTCAGCCTTTAAACTTCAGCATTATCATATTAACATTATAATCATTAGAATATTTTCTAATTAGGCTATCTTAAAAAGATATTTTTGGCGACATTTTATTCAAATGTAGCCAAATAAGGGATAAAATACAAAACATGGCAAACCTTAAGAATTATTCACAATGAGATATTAACTTTCCAAAATTTTTTTTGGCCTTACGACCTCTGAGAATCAATACATTTCTGAAAGCTCTTATGAATGGTACAATTATGTTTAGATTTGAACCCAAATTACAATAACAAAACTGCATAGAATATTAGTGGATTTAATCAAATTAAAAATTTT
>NC_092211.1:87459390-87471197 GCF_043381705.1 Parasteatoda tepidariorum
TTAAGGTTTGCCATGTTTTGTATTTTATCCCTTATTTGGCTACATTTGAATAAAATGTCGCCAAAAATATCTTTTTAAGTTAGCCTAATTAGAAAATATTCTAATGATTATAATATTAATATGATAATGCTGAAGTTTAAAGGCTGAAAGAAAGAACTCGGTACATGTGAAATACTGCAAAAGATATGATGCAATAATATGATGGCGCGTTTTTTCAATCTGCGGCGTAAAAATATATCGGAAGCAGTAACCCGGAAGTCTTGAAAGAGCAATTTTACCACTAGCGCCACCACCCTTAGCTTTACACGATCACCCATCCATACAAACAGCATCCATTCCGACTGTATAAATTTATACTGCATGTGGAGTCACGATGAAGTTTATACTAAAAAGCGACTTATGAAATTTTTGTTATGTAAAAAACAGCTCGTGAGTTTAAAATCAATGTAAAAAGTTAGGGATACCTGTTCTGGTACACCCTGTATATTTTGTATTTTCTCCAAATAACTACACATGATTGCTTAATTTAGCGAAATACATTTCTGCAAAATCTGTCCATCATACTACACCCAGTTAAAAATTACCGACTAAGTAGAAGACCGTCAAAAGATTAAACTTTCCCTCGAAATTTATACCATCTATAATGTTCAACTCATATTAAAGTTTATTTTTTTTTTCAATTTGGATAATTACCAGTATTTTGGCTTACATCTGAAACTATAAAGTTTACTTTTTCCATGATAATTTTTTTTAAGAAAAGTAGTTTTCCATACTAGCCTTACTGTATGGAGCTAGTGAGAACAAACATAATAAGTAGTTTTTTATTACGGCTCAGAAAGATGCATCTAAAGCCACAAAATTAACTTAATTTTAATATAAAAATTTTTGCAGAATAAGTATTGACATATTTTATTTAAAATAGTTAATTTGTAATAAAGTCTTTCACTGTATCAAGAAAGACATTCTGAACGCAAATCAATCCATTTGAAAACCATCGTGCAATTCTATTTGAAATAATTTGAAATTTATTTATTATTTTTTTTAATCAAAAAATTTGACTTGTCAACTGTGAATGCGTTATAAAGTTTGTGAAATGTCTTTTTTTTTTTCCTAGAAAAACTAAAAACTAAAAATTATGATTAGAGGAACTATGTTCATCTTATTTTCTTAAGAATTTAACATCAAAATCCATAAATCGCTTTTATTCCACCAACAAATCTCACAACACTTTTTTTTAATTAACTAACACAAAGTAATCGTTTTTTGATGTAAACTCCTGTTTGTGAAAACTGCAACACCATGAAGGAATCGTCATAATTGAATGAAATTTACTACACGGTTGAGTGGTAGTGGTACAAAAAATGATTAAACTTTCAATGCAAACAATCAATAACAAGAGATCGAAATCAGTGTTTTGTGTAGCCACCACGCACCGCAATAAGCCGACGTGGTATGGAGTCAAGTAAATTTTGAATGTCTGTCTGAGGAAGAACATTCCGTATAGTGCGTATGCGTACCCAAAGTTCGTGTGTAGAAGCAACAGGACGAGGATCACGAGCGAGGCACCGACCAACGAAATGACACACATGTTCAATCGGTGACGTATCTGGGGAATACGCAGGCCAAGGAAGAAGCTGTACCTGCCGCAATGCAAGGAAGGATTGAACAGTCCTAGCAATATGAGGGCGGGCATTGTCTTGTTGAAATACAGCGCCTGGCAAGGCTTGAAGGAAGGGAACAGCTTGGGGCTGTAAAACTTCACTGATGTACCGGTTGTTGTTCAGATTACCCACAATTCGTAGCAATTGAGGCAGGCAGCTATGGTTTAGCGTGAGGGTGATCCTGTATAAAGGAGTCCTTGCGCGCAGTCCATGCTGCAGTTGACGTCTACGAATTGATGAAGCACACAATGAAACACCTGTAGCTATGAACCACTGTGCTGCCAGTTGTCTAGAGGGAGCCGTACGGTCTGTCAGCGCTATGCGGACCAGGTGTCTATCATCGCGAGCTGACGTGACATTTCGGGGTCCACTCCCGGATTTCCGAGTTGTCTGACACTCGTTCGTCCACTGCTTCCAAACACGCATCACTGTGCTGCTGTTACGCTGCACACGAGCGGCTACTGCACGATGAGATAATCCAGCTTCACGAAGGCCGATGATTCTCCCCCTTTCAAACTCCGTAAGTAGTTGAAATCTCTCTCGCTTTCGTTGAAGAGACATAAGTAACCCCAGAAAGCATGTAACCTTACGACAACCTTGTGTTTTAACTTTATTTTCATTGTCACGAAAAGGTTTGCAGTAAAAACCTTTTTTCAATGACGTAAAAATATTGCAGTTTCCTACCTTTCCTCCTTAAAGGAAAAGTAAATGATTTTTAAATCTTTTTTAAAAAATTATTGTTATTTGGGTTAAAAAACAAGCAAATTGTAAACCCTATTTTTTGCATTTTTGCTTGCTGTCATGATTAGATTAGCAGAAATATTAAGCGAAAACCTTTTTCAAAGGAAACGAAATAAAGCAAATATTAACCTTTTCAGCGAAAATATTAATAAATAATTAGAAAATATTTTGCAAAGGACCTCATTTAAGAGAAAGCAAATAACCGAGCATAAGACCATGTTTTTGGATTGTTTTTTANGTATTACATATGTTCTATTTATTTTATGTTTTCATTAATCAAATCGTCAAATAAAAAAAATTTCATATTAAACGATATTTTAACTTGTAAATCTCTAAGTTCTAAAAGCAAAGTAAGTCAGGCTGATAAAAAATGACTGTTTTCCCCAAAATAATCAAGCAAAATAGATGGAAAGGAGAATTTTTCTCGGATTGAGAAGCTATAAGAAGTAAAATATAAAACGAATAATGAAACGCGCCGTCACACAATCGTGGAAGAGATGACATCACGTTCAGTATGACGTTTTAGCTGACGTACACTAGCAATAGTATTAAATTGCATTGTCAATGAAAATCTCATGACAAGGTAGATTTCAGATGACCATACGAAACGTTGCAAACGGAAACCTTATAATTATGTAGATTTAGGATGATTTTCATCTTAGAACTAGCGTTATTCAAGGTTTTTTTTTTTTACTTGAAAACCCTAAAACAACCTCGTTTTAAGGTTGTTAGGCGGAAGGTTGTTTTCCAAGGTTTTGGATTAGGGTAATGTGCGTAGAATAGAGCAGATTGTCGCAGACCTCGTTTTAAGGTTAGAAGGTTTACACGTAAACCGTGTAAAAAACCCTTTTTAGGTTTACATGAAAAGGTTTTTGTTGGGGGGAAAAAACCTTATATTGCTATCTGGGAACGTAACTTCTGAGCTAACGTTTACCACTAGCAGATAACCACCGATAACCATACACGCCTCGCTCTATTTATTCGGATCCATCCGCCGTTCAGAGGGCGTTGCTCAGCATACGCATGCGCCTACGGGTCTGAAATTCTAATCATTTGCATATTATGCTCTACTTTGCATTTCCTGAAAATTTCAGCTCACTCGCGTAAGTCTTCATGGTGTTTCAATTTTCACAAACATGAGTTTATTTGTTTTATGAATGATAAAAAATACACTGGTGTAAGAAATTAAAAGAATTTACAGACTGGGGTCAATAATCTCTAGAACTACAGGACAGACTTGAATGAAATTTGATCTGTATACATACATTGATACAATACAAAAGAAATAGTCAGTCAACAATTGTTATACACACGTATGATCGTTCGTAACACTCGTTGGAGTACGAAGGTATGAAACAGCGGTTTCAGAATAAACAAAAAAAAGGGTTAGTTAATGGAGAGTATGGTCCCCTCTTATACAGGTGATTTCATACTTGAAATAAGGCAGTTTATCATTTCCTGTGGTAATTGGTCTCACTTATTCAGTAACGCTGTTTTCATTCCCTGGATGGTCCTCGGAGAAGATAGCGAGTTGCAATTGTCCTCCCCAGAGCTTCTCAGACATGCTCTATACCTGTGGTCGGCAAAGTGCGGCTCCAGAGCCGCATGTGGCTCTTTGGCTCCTTAAGTGCGGCTCTGGCACAAATATCCACGGAAGGCGCAATAATATTTTCATTTTTAAAAAAAACTTGGTAAGAAAAAAATTCTCATAAATTAAAATTCTTCTATAAATCGAGAACATATATAATTTTTTGTTTAAGCTAAAAGATAGATAGGTAATTAAAATTTTATATTGTTGTAAAAATAAGTAACGAACATCGAGTTTAATTTTATTAGTTTTCGTAAACGTAAACACAATAAACCATGAACAAGCTACCGGCTGAAATTGTTCGTATGTTTTCGGCGTACTCCTGTGTGATACAAAGGTACCACAAGCATGCGCGCGCATATTTTTTCTAAAGTACTGGGGGTACAAATTGGCATCACAGACCAGCAGTCGCAGTGTGAACAGTTTTGTCTTATCTACCGTTGTCCTGTCTTATTAAAAAGTTGTTGTATTTTTCAATCTAGCTCCACATCTTACAATTATTTTTATATGATTTTATTACACCTGCTATGTATGTCTGTGGTATGTTTGTGTACAATAATTTTAAATATGAGGAAAGCATTTATCAGCAGATTTCAGGAATTTAAAAACAGCAGGGTTCCCGACTTTGTCTCCTTTTGAAATTGACATTGGTTGTTTTGAAATACAATTGCTGGATTTAAAAAACAAGGAAATATGGCTCTCTAAATTCGAACGTCTTTGTGTTAAATTGGAAATATTGGAAAAGAAAAAATTTGATTTTAATTCACAACACAAGTGGTCTGCCTTGAATGACCTGGAGGAGGAAGACATGAGCATTTTCAACGCTTGGAATAGTATTCTTGACTAAATTGTTGTAATGTTCATATTTGACTCTTTGGCTAATAAGTTTGACGACCACTGCTCTATACGGTTGAGTTCGCCGAGGTGTGCCAGCGAACGAAATGCGTCTTAACTGACTCGCACTTATAAAGCCTGCTTCTCTACTGGCTCCGTCTACATACACATAGGGTTGAGATCTGGCTCGCCAATCCATCCAGCGAACATCCTCACTCTCTACACCGAAAGAGCTTTATGTGGCCTCGCGTTATCGTCCATTAAAATGAACTCAGGGCCAACTGCATCCCTGAAAAAGCTAACATAGGGCTCCAAGACCTCATCCCTATACTTCACACCAGCCACAGAGTCTCTTCCAAAGACATGACGAATTGTACAGCTATTCAACATGATGCCTGCCCAGATCATTAAAACTGCTCCATTTTAATGGTCGACGTATTTGATGTACAAGATTTTAATTTTTGTCTAGAAGCAGTGGTTTTACATTCAGTTTAGTTCTTTTCATGAAATTTGATAAAATATGCAAATTCTCTTAATTTATTCCACCAGAGTAAATGCATATTAAAAACTTTAATTTATCTATATTGAATTGTATGTATGGAACATAAAAAACTTCTATTAGTCTTTTTATGTTATTTTCTCTGCTATAAAACTTCATCCTAATTAATTATTCTAAGCGAAACACTTTCTCATACTTTTGTAAAGCCACATCCTGTTCTTAAATCCATTTTTGACTCAAGTATGCATAATTATGAGTAAAGACATTTTTCCCTTTCATCTTCGTGGGAATCACTCTACCTATTTCATAAACCAATAGTAATTTCTAAGATTTCCCTAAATAGAGACATTTTCGGATTTTTAGCAAGATTTTCCCTACCAGTACTGATCGTCGATGGAGTTAACTTAATTTTTCCCATGTCATCCATTTGAAGAAGATGAAATAAATTATTTTGTTTTCATTAAAATCCTGTGTCTGTTTTCCTGCTCGGTCCGACTGCATCATTTTACACATATATATTTCTTTTTAACAAGCTTGATGAAATATTGCCTTTAAGTTTTCTTTGCAAAATCTTTAAAAAGCGAAATATTATAAAGATTCTGTGCTAGATTTTCATGTGAGATTGAATCTACTATTTGGAAAGGTATATCATTCAAGAAAATCATTCTAATTTGGAAAATAAATAACATCAAATGCGTTATATTGTAAGCAATTCATATTTTTTCTATTGGAAATTAAATGAGGACAAGTCCACATTACCTGACTTTTTCCTATTAGCCCACATGCCCAGATAAGCTTACCCTAGTACCACGAAGACATGTGTTTGTTTGTGCCAAATACAAGTTAATTGAAACTATACAGAAAAAAAGTTGTTATAAAAATAGGTAAAAAAATCTTTATCATTTATATCATATTTTAACCTTTTGTTGAAATTCTAAAAATAAATTACAATGATAAAAAAAAAGAAGAAAAAAATAGAAAATTTGAAGTTACTTTAGAACATTCTTTTCCAATTCTTTTACAATTTCTTACCAAAAATATTCGTAATTCGACTATGCAATTGTGTTTGAAAAAGTACACTAGTGTTGCCATTCTATGATATCTCACTGAGTAAATTTCACCTGTAAATAAATTTTTTTATCAAGATGTCCATTCTAGCCCTATATTAATCAAGATGACCACTTTGGCCCCTCTCTTCTCTATAATCAGAGAGAAAAATCTCATATAAATCTGCTTATATTGAACAGTGTAGGTAGATCGAGTAAATAGAAGCTAAAGATAGATGTTTTTCAGCAGTGGAAAAGCAATCAAATTATTAGTTAAATTAAAAGTATTAATTGGGTATACTATAGCCTACGTCATAGATCGTGTTATTCCTACTAAATTTAACTAGTAAACAGCATTTTCTGCGAACCTGATTTCTAGCAACAAGTAAAAGCATCAAACGAAGTGTCTTGTTATAAGTCGCTACTCGCCAGGTTGGAATTGTATTAGTCTAGTTCCTTTGGAAATAATTTATATTGTTGTTTTACCGAAGTTTATGAATTTAGTAAGCATATTTAAAACTCAGTTTATTAATTAAACTAAAAGGTAAATGTTATTCCTAGTAAGTGGAAGTAGCTGTGCTTTTTTTATATTATACCCAATTAAGTTTTACGAAAAAAAAAAAAACGATACAATATATCATAGCAATTAATACTATCCTGGTATTTACTGGAAATACGTATGAATATATAAGCCGAAAATGGAATCAATCTCTCGGGAGAATCTGGTGTCGGAGTTGGATTCAAACATGCTGCATGTTGATGAATCAGGCAAGTTGGGAAAAAAAGTAATTAAACATTGAAGAACGTGGAATAAAATCTTAAATAGAATCATGTACTGTTTTATTTATAGCATTGGCAAATGATTGAACTATTTTTGGCGAAACCCTGACTATTAAAAAAAGTTCATCGCCAGGTGTAGATATGTTATCCGTAAAAAATAACTTTAAATTATTTATGTGAAGAATGTTATTTTTTTATTGTTTCATCAATAACAGTCTTAAAGTTAGGTTTTATTAGTTTTTAGTCCATTAGTTTCGGCTTATTACATAAAATTGAATAAAATAATGTAAATTATAGTTTTTGAAAAAAAGAACTGTTATAAAATGTGACAATGGTAATCGGGGAAAAAAAATTCGTAATTCTATAGAATTCGGTTATTTTATTTTGAATTTTAGAGTGCTATGAGTAATACAGGTACAATCATTTGTAAATGCGTATCCTTTTAGTAATTTAATCAATGTATTGTTATTGAAAAAAAAATAATTTCGTAATAATAACCTAAGAATTTCAGTTGGCAACTTTATGTTTTGTATTTCAAATCATTTTTGCTTCTTTTCACTCACGTTTGGCAAGTCTTGAAAATGGCCGTTTTTTTTTTTTTTTTGAGCGCTTAAAAAATGTTAACTGCTGTTTCCGTTTTGTATATTTCTGAAACGAATGAAGTTTTCTAATCAAGTAACATCCTTACCGCTTCAGTTTATTGCGATTCTTTATTTAATGATTGCACCTATTAAATACAATAAAGGAAGCTAATCGCAACAAAATATAAGTACCGTCATTCGGGGGCTACTTTGTGCAGGATTTCGCAGTTTTTGAACTTTGACATGTAGAAAAACTATGTTAATTCAAACTTTAGTAAAATTTTTTGATATTATATTCATAACTGGACTCAGACGAGTGAATTTGATCAATATTGGCATTATTTGTATGTAATATTTACGAATTATAAGTCAAAACATACCTTGCACAAAGTAGCCCCCGAATGGGGCTACTTTGTGCAGCGATAGGAATTCAGTTTAATTATCATGTTTTTAGTAAAATATTGATATAAAATTGTTAAAAAAGTTAATTGTTGACATTTTTAAAGACAAAAACATCAAGATATGTAAAGATATTAGTTTGAAAATAATTTTCAGCGTTAAAAAACCATTTTTTTTGAAGAATTTTTTCTTAAAAAGAATGTTTATTTCAAAACATTTGAGTTTAAACAAAAGGAAACCATATACATTTTTAAACATTGAAATGGATGAAATTTTAAAAATAATAATTATTACATATTCATTAACATTTATAATATTGTTAAATTTGAACATAACATCCTTGAATGAACATGACAGAACTTGCTCTTCAGTTTCTGTCAAAATCACCTGATGTCCTATAAAATATATTTTTATGTGTTAAATCGTTTGATTAATTCATTAGAAAAATCTTTGTAGAAGAAAAATAATAGTTTACCAGGAAGTTTCACGTGTTTCTTGTGAATTTTATTAGAGATAGTATTTCTGTGGATTTTGTACTACCGAGAAGCTTCTGCAATCGACATACCACCAGCAACTGCTTGCAAACATTGTTGCAGCTTTTCTAAAGTGTAATCACGGTAGTTTCTCGTTCCAGGTATTTTTTTATAACGTCTGACCATTTTTCTGTCGAAAAAAAAAACGAATGAAACTTTGCACAAAGTAGCCCCAAAGTGCATTTTTTTTCATTTTCCGTTTATTTGTTATTAATTTTCAAATTTTTTTAACGCTAACATGATATAATTGTTTATTAATATATAAATAAAAAATTTTGCACTTACGACAATTGTTTTATCAACGTCTTTGCATTTCACAGCTAAAGTTTCCACGCACACTTTTCGACATCCGACGTCCTCGGAAAGTTGTTGACATTGGATGAACGAAACACACTCTGAGATTGTTTTAAAATTCGAAAAAATGTTTGTAGTAATAGAAGAGACTTCTATCTTCAAATTCCACACATTTTTAACGTGAAATAAACATAATACTGAATAGCAGCACTTGAAAAATGCCAAATTCGAATTTGCACAAAGTAGCCCCCGCTGCACAAAGTAGCCCCGAATGACGGTACTTTAATCCTTATTGTTGCAGTCTAACAGTACTTATTTTTTCAAATTGTCATTTAGAATTGGCATTCTTCAAACGCAGTTTGAGTCAAAACTGCTTTTTTTTTATTATTTGCTTATTCATAATGATTTTGTTAATCGCGAAATAGGAAAGATATTGAAATATTAGAAGAAAAAAAATGTAAGTAACAAAATAGTATATGTTTTTCCTAAATTCAATATTAAGTGATAGTTTTTAGTAACATTTTAATTATTGGTAATGGTACGAAATTCAAGTCATTTTCGTAAACAAGTTCAATAAAATTAATTAAAATTTTTTTCAATAAAATTAGAAATTACTCATTTAAAGAAGTTTATGATCTTAAAACTTGTCTTGACAGACATTGCATTATTTTAAAAACATGTTTCTCCATCTTAAGGACAAGGAGTATCAGTTTGTTTAAAAACATAATCGATATTTTTTATTATTAACGAAAAAATAACAAAATACCAAATTGAAAACAAATTAAACGCGTAAAAACAACTCTTGAGTTAAAAGTTATTTCTAAGTTTTTCTTTTCTCTAAAATACCGAATTGCTTGCATATTATAGAAATATTTACTCATAAGCTGCTATTATAAAGAAAACTGCTTAAATTTTTCTTAAATAAAAATGATAAAAAAAAAATGGACTTGAGTGACCAACAACTCAAAAATTCAGGACAAGACAAAATAAATGATAAAAACCAATCTTGGAAGTCAAGGGGAACTTTTGGGGGATTTTTACTTTTTTTCTTTCATTGATTTACTTACATGGCTTTAACTTAAATTTCAAATAATTGAGCAATGGTCTTTCTGATTATTTAGTTTTAAGCTGCTGAAAAATGCCTTTGATGAAAATTCGAAAGGAAAATTCGATTTAAGAAATTGGGATGAGGTGTTAGTGGAACAACAGTTTTTGTGAATAGTAAATAGATGAGAGAGAAAAAATCGCTTACAGATCAGATAATATTTTTTTTTCTTCATTTTTTTCCTCCAATGAGCTGCACAATCGGTCTTGCCGATGAGCAGACCTAGTGCTTTCTCCAGAGATGGTATCCACTCTTTCAGGACCACCACAATGGGTGAGATACCGTTGGTCTTGTTAATTTGGACGTCTAGTTTCTACCACACTAGATGGCTGCACCGAGACTCTATTTGGATGCTAAAGTGCACTAGGAATTTAATTTTGCCGGAAATGCCAAGAGCCAATAAGGCACTCCAGGGATCTTTTACATGCCGCATAATCATACGACATGGCCGCTGAGGATTTTCTGCATCCCGAAAATCCGATGTCTGGGCCGGGGATCGAACCCGCAGACTTGGGCTCAGAAGGCCGACGACAAACCAACTGCGCCACCCAGCCACAATCGGATAATATAGGATCTCGCATTCATATCCTCGTCTCAGATCAGAGTGGGAATAAAGGCGAAGGATTGCATTTAATGTATACAATGTTGGTTTATCTATTGCCTATAAAAGGATTGCATTTAAGGATGTATACAAGGTTGGTTTATCTGCTTCTCATAATGGCATTGTGAAGGATTGCATTTCAGGATGTATACGAGGTTGGTTTATCTGGTGTCTATAAAAGGATTGTGAAGGATTGCATTTGAGAATGTATACAAGGTTGGTTTATCTGCTTCTCACAATGGCATTGTGAAGGATTGTATTTAAAGATGTATACAAGGTTGGTTTATTTGCTTCTCATAATGGCATTGTGAAGGATTGCATTTGAAGATGCATACAAGGTTGGTTTATCTGCTTCTCATAATGGCATTGTGAAGGATTGCATTTGAAGATGTATGCAAGGTTGGTTTATCAGCTGCTCACTTGCGTAAGCCATGTGTTCGGCAGCAAAAACAACGCAAAAGTTCGAAGAGTTGCTTTGTTTAACCACAACAATTAAAATGATGAAAGACTCCTGATATATGATGTCAATAAAAGATTGTTTTGAAGATCCTCTTATGGGTATAACTAAGTAGACGCTGACACCCAGATAAAGAGAAATGCACAAAGCGAACGAGGAGGAGCCTCTTAACTGTTTTGGTTTGATGTTGATGTTTGCCTCATAAATAAGGGATCTCCAAAGCTAGGAAAGAAGTTCAAGCGGTTCTACGTACGTAACGAGCTTTTCTTTCTATTTTTTATGAAGAAATGAAAAAACTTTTAGTACGCTCCAGAACCGGATTTTGTTTACATTCAGAGCAAGGAAGTGACTTTCATGAGGAAAATATTTACGTTTGGATTTAAGCTTGATTAACAGTTAATTTAGCTACGTCACAAAATAAAAATTCGATTAGTTGATCATTAGTGAACTTGGTCATATACGAGGGCTGCTATTTATATTTCTGGCCTTGGCAACAGTAAGTGTTGCTAGGCGACCGCAGACGATTTTAATCGAAAGTTTGATATTTTTAAACATAAATTCAGCGGACGATTTACCATTATAGCTTCATTTGTGTTGTTGACAGTAAATTGAAAAGTTCTTCTCTTTCAAAAAATGGAATTGAATCGTGAACATTTTCGTGCCATTATTTTTCATAACTTTCGACGTG